>NW_024737042.1:6309578-6388748 GCF_018991925.1 Homarus americanus | reverse complement strand
TGTACGTGGGTGTGTTGGGGGGGCGTCAACTGTGTACTACGTGGGTGTGTTGGTGGGGCCGTCAACTGTACTACGTGGGTGTGTTGGTGGGGCCGTCAACTGTATCTGTACGTGGGTGTGTTGGTTGGGGCCGTCAACTGTACTGTACGTGGGTGTGTTGGTGGGGGCCGTCAACTGTATTATGCGTGGGTGTGTTGGTGGGGAGTCATGAGCTGTACGTGGGTGTGTTGGTGGGGCGTCAACTGTACTGTACGTGGGTGTGTTGGTGGGGGCCGTCAACTGTATTGTACGTGGGTGGGTGTGTTGGTGGGGGCCGTCAACTGTACTTATCGTGGGTGTGTTGGTTGGGGCCGGGCTGTTGGCCGTGGGTGTGTTGGTGGGAGTCATAGGCTGTACGTGGGTTGTTGGTGGGGGCCGTCAACTGTGCTGTACGTGGGTGTGTTGGTGGGGCCGTCAACTGTACTGTACGTGGGTGTGTTGGTGGGAGTCGTGGGTTGCACGTGGGTGTGTTGGTGGGGCGTCAACTGTACTGTACGTGGGTGTGTTGGTGGGGGCCGTCAACTGTATCTGTACGTGGGTGTGTTGGTGGGGTCGTGAGTTGCACGTGGGGTGTGTTGGTGGGGAGTCAACTGTACTGTACGTGGGTGTGTTGGTGGGGCCGTCAACTGTACTGTACGTGGGTGTGTTGGTGGGGCCGTCAACTGTATTGTACGTGGGTGTGTTGGTGGGGGTCGTCAACTGTACTGTACGTGGGTGTGTTGGTGGGAGTCGTGAGTTGCACGTGGGTGTGTTGTGGGGCCGTCAACTGTACTGTACGTGGGTGTGGTGGGGGCCGTCACTATACTGTACGTGGGTGTGTTGGTGGGGTCGTCAACTGTTGTGCGACTGGGTGTGTTGGTGGGGTCGTGAGTTGCACGTGGGTGTGTTGGTGGGGTCGTCAACTGTACTGTACGTGGGTGTGTTGGTGAGTCGTGGGTTGCGTGGGTGTGTTGGTGGGGTCGTCAACTGTATTGTGCGTGGGTGTGTTGGTGGGAGTCGTGAGTTGCACGTGGGTGTGTTGGTGGGGTCGTCAACTGTATTGTACGTGGGTGTGTTGGTGGGGGTCGTCAACTGTACTGTACGTGGGTGTGTTGGTGGGGAGTCGTGAGTTGCGTGGGTGTGTTGGTGGGGGTCTCAACTGTACTGTACGTGGGTGTGTTGGTGAGTCGTGAGTTGCACGTGGGTGTGTTGGTGGGGTCGTCAACTGTACTGTACGTTGTTGGGTGGAGTCGTGAGTTGCACGTGGGTGTGTTGGTGGGGTCGTCAACTGTACTGTACGTGGGTGTGTTGGTGGGAGTCGTCATACTGTACGTGGGTGTGTTGGTGGGGTCGTCAACTGTATTGTACGTGGGTGTGTTGGTGGGGGTCGTCAACTGTTGTACGTGGGTGTTGGTGGGGTCGTGGTACGTGGGTGTGTTGGTGGGGGCCGTCAACTGTATTGTACGTGGGTGTGTTGGTGGGGTCGTCAGTTGTGTTGCGTGGGTGTGTTGGTGGGGTCGTCAACTGCTTACGTGGGTGTGTTGGTGGGAGTCGTGAGTTTACGTGGGTGTGTTGGTGGGGTGCGTCAACTGTATTGTACGTGGGTGTGTTGGTGGGGTCATAGTTGTACGTGGGTGTGTTGGTGGGAGTCATGGGCTGTACGTGGGTGTGGTTGGGTGTGAATGTTTACCTGCGTGGGTGTGTTGGTGGGGTCGTAAAGGTTGCGTGGGTGTGTTGGTGGGGGCCGTCAACTGTATTGTACGTGGGTGTGTTGGTGGAGTCCGTGAGCTGTACGTGGGTGTGTTGGTGGGGTCACCAGGCTGGTACGTGGTGGGTGTGTTGGTGGGGGTCGTCAACTGTATTGTACGTGGTGTGTTGGTGGGGGCTCGTCAACTGTATTGTACGTGGGGTGTGTTGGTGGGAGTCGTGAGTTGTACGTGGGTGTGTTGGTGGGGCCGTCAACTGTATTGTACGTGGGTGTGTTGGTGGGGTCATGAGCTGTACATGGGTGTTTGGTGGGGGTCGTCAATTGTATTGTACGTGGGTGTATGGTTGGGTCCTTGAATGTTTACCTGCATGGGTGTGTTGGTGGGGCCGTCAACTGTATTGTACGTGGGTGTGTTGGTGGGAGTCTTAGACTGTACGTGGGTGTGTTGGTGGGGTCATGAGCTGTACGTGGGTGTGTTGGTGGGGGCCGTCAACTGTATTGTACGTGGGTGTGTTGGTGGGAGTCAAGGCTGTACGTGGGTGTGTTGGTGGGGTCGTCAATTGTATTGTACGTGGGTTGTGGGTGGGGGTCGTCAATTGTATTGTACGTGGAGTGATGGTGGGGTCGTCAATTGTATTGTACGTGGGTTAGTGTGGTTTGGTTCATAATGTTTACCTGCACGTGGATGTGTTGGTGGGGGCCGTCAGCTGTAAATGGATGTTTGTTTTGGTGGAGGAGAGTCGGGGTGGAGTGGGGTGGGGTGGGAGAGTGCGTCATCAGCTCTCCTGTACACGTGTAGGTGGAGTCACCACCTATCCACGGTCAGGACGCCGTCATCGTCAGGAACTCGTCAAGAATGTGTGAAAGCAGGATGGTGTGGCGGCAGTGGCGCGCCTGCCATGCTTGGCCGTCTGCCTGAAGGGACTCCCGCGATCCTCCGGGTGATTGTGATATTTGTCATGGGGATATGTGAGACAGCGGCTACACGGGGGTCCAAGTGTGTTTGGGTCTGATCTTCCTACACCCGGGAGGTCACTGAGTTAGATAGATCCTCCTGCAGGTGTTGGCCAAGGCAGCGTCAACGTCGTTTGGGTTGTTGTGGTGAAGTGTTAAGTGTCAATGAGTTACTGGGTGTTTTGGTTGATCTCAAAAGTAAACTCGAGTCCAAGAGATTTACCCCGGGTAGTGAGAGTAAGACAGAGGGATGAGGAGTGTCAGAGACGAGGCACACACACACACACACACACACACACACACACACCAGGGTGTTTGGCACGTGAAGGTCGACCTGGTTCCTGTGGCCTGAGTCGTCTTGTTCACCGTGGTGGGTTCGTGCTGTTCCTCCGGCGGTCCTTGATAATCACGTCCACCCTGTCCTTGATTATTAAATGTAAAACAAAAGGGAGCTCTGGTTAGGAAGTATACAAAGACACGTAAGTTTTTACTGGTCGGTTAGATTAAAAATCATCCTATTACAGTATGATAAATACAGTGATGTATTTGGTGGTTTACTGGGAACTAAACATATTGACAGTGAAAGTTTATTGTACCAGAAAATTACAGATACAGAGTGGACAATAATAACAATATTGACATGGCTGAGCCAATTGAGAGCCTGATTTTGTGGTACAGGGTGCACCAACATTTAACTATCTTCACCAGATCTCGCCATACTAACCTAACCTAACCTAACCTAACCTAACCTAGCCGTAACATTAACTTAAATACTAACCATAAATCTATTTTTTCTTTTGTCTTATAAGTGTTCGGTTCACACACACACACACACACACACACACACACACACACACACACACACATTTACTGTACAGATCTCAGTGAGGACAGTGTTGGGCCGTCCTCATTTATTCTACACACTGTCAACAACAGCCGCGTGTGACTCAGGTTTTTATGAAGCTATAGGCAAAAGTGTCGTATCTTTTAAGGCAGCGGAGGAAGACTTGTCACGGGTCGCTTTTACTACTGATGATTTGTGTTAATATTCCCGTAATGACTTTATCTGTGCTTATAAAGATGGGTTATGGCATAGTGTGAATATTTTTGGTCATTGACGGTGTATCTGATGTCTGCTGTCTTTGGTGTGTGTGTGTGTGTGTGTGTGTGTGTTTAAGCAGGCGTACATAGGCATAAGCGGACAGATTTAATGGATAACATAGACACACACACATCCACATCCACACTGTATAGGGCCCCATACCATAACTTACATATATATACACCACACCACTTCACACACCACATCGCCACACAAGGAATAATTTACCCACACTACTAACTGACACTCCAGTAAGCACATAGGTTAGTTGACACAGTGACCACAGGGACATCCACTACAACACTTACGAGAAATTTAATACTGGTGATTTAACAGGGGAAAAACATAGGTGAAAAATAACACAATAACATATGGTAATTACGTGGTTTGAGGCCTTTTAAGAGGTGTAGCTTCTCTTAGTAAGGTATGTGAGTAATTATGTTTGGGAGTGTGAGCTTAAAAGGGTTCATGTGAAGATTAGGCACCCCAGCTTATTTTATATTTTTCATCTGTTGATTAAAAAACAACTAACGTTATCTGGGGGGTGGGGTAGATCAGGTTAGGTTAGGTTAGGTTTTTAGCGTTAAGTTAGTTAGCTTTGGTTAACGTTAGGTTAGGACTGGATTAGCTTTAGGTTAGGTTAGCTTAGGAAGGCGTTAGTAGAAGTAGAGTAGCGTTAGGTTAGGTTCGTATTAGGTGAAATAATCTGGGGTGCTTAATCTTCAGGTGATCCATTCGACTGTACAGTATAATAACAAGACACGGGAGTTTACAGCCCGTTAATAGTACACTCGTGTAAGCTGTCCCCTTTAAACCTGTGTACAAAACTTTACCAAACCCCAATAAACACACGAGAGGCGCCATCTTTGTACAGAACCATAGACGGTGTTTAACCTTGTTTACCCATTAACCTCAAGTAGTTTAAAACAGGTTCATACCCCGAGACAGGTGGGTTCAATCCCCTTCCTCTCGGTCTACTGCTGAGGGTGTTGCTGTTTGTTTGTTTACTCTCGGGTGTGCTGGTGGGAGGAGGAAGAGGGTGGGGAGGAGGAAGAGGAAGAGGGGTGGGAGGGGGGGAAGGGAAGAGGGGTGGGAGGAGGAAGGGGAAGAGGGTGGGGAGGGAGAAGAGGGTGGGAGGGAAGAGGTGTGGGAGGGGGGAGGGAGAAGAGGGTGTGGAGGGGAAGGGGAAGAGGGTGGGAGGAGGAAGGGAAGAGGGTGGGGAGGGGAAGGGGAAGAGGGTGGGGAGGAGGGAGGAAGAGGTGGGAGGGGAAGGAAGAGGGTGGGAGGGGGGGAAGGGGAAGAGGGTGGTAGGAGGAGGAAGGGGAAGAGGGGTGGGAGGGAGAAGAGGGTGGGAGGGGGAAGAGGGAGAGGGGAAGAGGGTGTGAGGGGAGGGAGAAGAGGGTGGAGGGGGGAAGGGAAGAGGGTGTGGGAGGGGGAGGGAAGAGGGTGTGGAGGAGGGAAGGGGAAGAGGGTGGGAGGGAGAAGAGGGTGGGAGAGGGAGGGAGAGAGGTGGGAGGAGGAAGGGAAGAGGGTGTGGAGGATGAAGGGGAAGAGGGTGGGAGGGAGAAGAGGGTGTGGGAGGAAGAAGGGAAGAGGGTGTGGTAGGGAGGAAGGGGAACATAAGAAAATAAGGAGTCTGCAATAGGCCGGTTGGCCTGTGCATGGCAGCGCTCCTGTCGAGAGTTACTACCACTCTCTATCATCCATGAATCTATCCAGCCTTTTTAAAACTCTTCAGCGTTCCAGCACTTACTACAAAGTTTAAGCTTGTTCCACTCGTCCACCACCCTATTTGTGAACCAGTTCATTCCTATCTCCTAAACCTAAACTTATCCAACTTAAATCCGTTGCTACGATTCTTATCCTGCTCGGATATTATAATAACTTTATCTATATCTCCTCTATTGATTCCTTTCACCCACTTAAATACTTCTATCATATCTCCTCGCACTCTTCGTCTTTCTAGGGAATGCAAGTTTAGTTTCTTTAACCTATCTTGATACGGAAGGTTTTTAAATCCCGGAATCATTTTCGCCATTCTTCGATGCACCGAATCCAGTGAATTGATATCCATTCTATAATAAGGTCACCAGAACTGAACCGCATAATCGAGGTGCGGCCTGACTAGCGCAAGACATAGTTGCAATAAGACCTCTGCACTCTTATTACTTACACTTCTAGATATGAAACCCAATACTCTGTTTGCCTTATTTCGAACATTAACGCACTGTTTTCAGGGCCTTAGGTCCGGGTTTACAAGTACCCCTAAGTCTCTTTCACAAGTCGACCTTTCTAGGTTGATGTTAAGGCTGTATACATTGAAAGTATTTGTTCTACCAATATTAAGTACGCTGCACTTGTTAAATTTCATTTGCCATTTTACTGACCGCTCCTGCGGTTTATTTAAATCCTGTAGTGCATTTGCATCCTGCCCTGAATTAGGGGTGTGAGGGGGGGGGGGAGAGGGTGTTGGAGGGGTGTGGGAGGGGAGGGAGGAGGTGTGTTAGGAGGAAGGGGAAGAGGGTGTGGGAGGGGAGGGAGGAGGTGTTTTTCTTACTCTAGCTCACCTGAAGATTAGGCACCCCGGCTTTGTTCATCTGATGGTTAAACACCCTGACTTAATCTGACCTATCCTAACGCTAACCTAACTTTATATAGCCTGGCTTAACCCAACCTAAATCAGAGTCACATTGTATGGATTGGGTCATAAGTATATAGATCAGCGTCACATAGTACAAATCCGTCACACAGTATATGGATGAGCGTTACACAGTATATGGATGAGCGTCACACAGTATATGGATGAGCGTCACACAGTATGGGTGAGTGGTGGTAGAGGGAGAGGAAGGGGAGTAGCCGCTGGCAGTCCCTGCCCTGTCGGGAATGCACCGCTGCCAACTGGTGCCTCTGTGTTATTTAAGGCCTCCTCCTCCTCCTCCTCCTCCTCCTCCTCCTCCTCCTCCTCCTCCTCCTCCTCCTCCTCCTTCTCCTTCTTCTTCTTCTTCTTCTTCTTCTTCACACCCGGTGGCTCAGACAAAACCTCTCCTCGGGGTTCTGCGATCTCTCTCTCTCTCATTATTTTTGATGGCACGGGCGAGCGGTAGATTCCTGAGGGCTTTGTCCCGACTACATTTTGTAATCGTGAGTGTTACGTAAATCTGTTCTCTGTGTCGTCGTGTTTACTGGATGTTTTAAAAGCTGTGAGTGTGTATCTGTGGCTGAATTACCTGGGTGGTCGGAATAGGTGTTGGGTTTGTGGGGACAGGTGTTTTGCCGTAGGTCATTAACGACAGGTGTTGTGCCACGAGTCATTAAGACAGCCGTGGGTCATTAAGGACAGATTTTGTGCCATGGTTCATTAAGGACAGGTGATGTGCTGTGGGTCATTAAGACAGCTGTGGGTAATTAAGGACATTTTGTGCCATGGGTCATTAAGAACAGATGTTGTGCCATGGGTCATTAAGACAGCCGTGGGTCATTAAGGACAGGTGATGTGCCGTGGGTCATTAAGAACAGGTGTTGTGCCAAGGGTCATTAAGACAGCCGTGGGTCATTAAGGACAGGTGGGGACACGAGATCCTCACAAACACTACAACGAGGAGTGACGTCAAAGGCCTTTACCATAATACATACTGCCAGTACGAGCAATAAACCGTGTCTGGCGTTGCCCTTCTACTCTTGCAAGGGACGCCAGGCGGACGTTCAACCAGCTTAGAGAGGGAGACCATTGGCACGAGGGAGGGGGTGGGGGGGCGTCGCTACCTAACTACCAGTCAGGGAATTTGTCGAGATTAAGACGGTATTACAGTGTCTTGTCTCATCCTCGTGTGTTGGCCCGCACCCCAGCCCTCACTTCAGCCCTCAGCCCAGCCCTCACTCCAGCTCGCACTTGTTTCTCTCATGTTGGGAGTGATGTGGTGGTGTTGGTAGTGGTTATTATTATTTTATATTTTTTTTGCCACTTACAGCGGCTAGTTTATTGTGCACCCTGTGGGCTGTAGCGCAAAAGGATTACAGAGTAGAGTTCTCAAAGGGTCTGTATAACTAACCCTCGTGGTCAAGGTATTATGGCATTGAAGTCTTGAATGTTGCAGAGTATTCCAAATAAATTCTTTGTTTAGTTCTGTACATAAAGGATAACTTATTCGCAACTGCGTGAGTACAGGAGTCACTAGCGTAGCTAGGGGGGCAGGGGGGGCAGCCGCCGAGGCGGCACTTTTGGGTCTGCTCATCACCCATATCTGCAGCTACTGGAGACGTTAATCCATCCCTTTGTATCGGCGGCAAGTTAATCCTTGTCGTGTCTGACCTAACACCTGACCCACATCATCACGGCCACGTCATGAGCTACACCCTTGCTATGCGCCCCCCGCCACACACACAACCTGTAACCTGTTGAGGATTAAGGAAACAACTTCAAACAAGTACGCCAGTGAGCTCATGTGGTGTGGGTCAGGTGTTAGGTCAGACACGACGAGGATTAACTTGCCGCCGATACAAAGGGAAGAATTAACGTCTCCAGTAGCTGCAAAACCATGCAGTCTCGGGTCATATCAGTTCATGTACAGCCGACCAATCCACCAGTTACAAGCAATTCACTTCAGTTCTGCACAAGTCTCCATCGTGACAAGACGAGGGGAGGCTAGACGACTTTTAAGTTCTCTTGTGTTTTCGATCCAGTTATTTACTTCGTTGGAAGACATAATACTATAAGGTAAGAAATATCAAAGTATTGGTTAAAAAATATTGATGTGACTTTTGCTGCGGTACTGAGATTAAATATTAAGATTTTGTTTCACAGCATTGCGATTTTATACTAAGACACTATCCTCACTGGGGTACAGACAAAAGCCCCCCCGACAAAAGCCACCCAGACAAAAGCCCCCCAGACGAAAGCCACCCAGACAAAAGCCCCCTACTTTGATCGGGGTGGCTTTTGTCTGACAACAGTAAGGCAAACTATTTAATATATATATATATATATATATATATATATATATATATATATATATATATATATATATATATATATATATATATATATATATATATATATAAAAGAGTGAGTCACTGTGCAATATGTATTTTGTAGGGTCACCGGGGCGGCAAACTCAAGGGCCGCCCCGGGCGGCACACACTCTAGCTACGCCACTGACAGGAGTGTGAGGCAGTGTGTCTGGCCGCACACTTTGTTATTCACATTTGCGTGAGAGGTGTTCAGGCACATTGTGTGTTTGGTTGTCTCAAACCTCCTTGGGTTCAATACATGGGAACTTATATAGCTACTAAGTGGAAAAAAGTGGATACAATCTTAATATGTCAGCTAGCTTGCCATTAGAGATATAGTGTTGTTCATATCACACACACTGTGCTTGGACCTGCCCCTAAAAGGTTCTACACACAGTCGAGGACGTAGTGTTCGAATTTGTGGCCATATGTCTGGCCACACACTTTACATTTAGTCTTGTTCACATCTGTTTGAGGAACATACTGCCAGAGGTACTTATATCCTAACCTTAGTCTAGCGGTTACAACATCTTGCAATCTAGTAATCTTGTTACGTGCTCCATATACATGTTTCACTTGACATGGGACAGCCTACGATAATAAAGCCCTCAGAATTATTCTGAGGGCTTTGTTTTGCATTTTTTCAAGTTTGTTAATGCCTATCCCGTCACGAAGGACCAGGGCTGGTGCATGGTAATCTATCAGATATCTTATATAGCCTCGGTACATGGTTTTAACAAATTGAATATTAACACCATAATGTTGGCTGTACCCCGCTATACTGTACTTCTAAGAGGTTTAAGTCTGTCAGTACATTGGCGGGTTAGCTGTTGTATGGCAGGTAAGGTACAAGGGACGGAAACACCAAGGTATTTAAAAGAAGAGACATATTCAATAGTGTTGTTACCTATCTTAAACTTGGCGGGGCCGCGTTTGCGGTTACTAGTTTGTTTGCTGAACACTTTAGTTTTCTCAGTGGAGATAACAAGACCGAGGTTCTCACAGGCTGCATGTAGTACATGGTTCAGGGTGGTTTGCTTTTCACGATGAG
Source organism: Homarus americanus (assembly GCF_018991925.1). Lineage (NCBI taxonomy): Eukaryota > Metazoa > Arthropoda > Malacostraca > Decapoda > Nephropidae > Homarus > Homarus americanus. Next base: position 6,378,908 of record NW_024737042.1, on the reverse strand, counting down.
TTTTAGTATGTACAAGAATATCATCAGCATATCTGATTGTGAGATTGCTGGGGTTGTCTGGTATTGAGTTTAATAATGCATTCATAAGAACATTGAACAAAGTGAACTAAGTACTCCACCTTGGGGGGGGGGTCCCAAGTCACATATGTTTAACTTCACTTCTGTAACCCTGAAACAGTGCAGCAGCCCTTCTGTTGGTTAGATAACCACTTATCCAGTGTAACAGCCGACCTCTTATATCCATTTTGGCTAGTTCGTACAATATAAGTTGCATATTGGCAATATAAAATGCAGCTTTTAGATTCAAGAAATGTGATGTATCTCTGCCTTTCATCCCCATGTACAGTTAAAAGTGTGGTGATGCAATTGTATACAACTTTATACCATGAGTGAAGCCATTTATGTTAGGGGACATGTGTTCTCTGATTCTCTATAAGAGCCTGCCAAGAACCATCCTCTCAAAGGTTTTACACAGGCAACTAGTTAGTGATATGGAACGAAAAGCTTCAGGCTCTCCTGACACAGGAATAAAGAAAGGAATTTATAAGAAATTAAAGGGAGGGGAGGAGCAGCTCAGAAATAGGTATCATGAGCTATCTAGGAATGTCAAGAAAAATGCAAGGAAGGCAAAGAGGGACTACGAAATCAGGATAGTAAGAGAATCCAAAGCGAATCCCAAGGGATTTTTCCAGATATATAGGATAAAGGTCAAGGACAAAGTGGGACCTTTAAAGTCAGAGAGAGAAGTGATCGATGATAGTGAGAAAATAAGCAAAGCATTAAACAGCTACTTCTTATCAGTTTCCACAGAAGAAATTCACGAGGAAATTCCAGAGGTGCAACTGATATCTAGGGGAAATGAAGAAGATAAATTAAAGAATATCACTATCAGAAAAGAGGATGTTCTTAAGAAGATAAATAAATTAAAGAAGACAAAATCCCCAGGGTCGGATGAAATTTTCCCTCGAGTTTTGAAAGAGTGTAAGGAACAGATTAGCGGACCCCTCGTAAATTTATTTAGAAAATCATTAGACACGGGAGTTGTGCCAGACTTGTGGAAACAGGCAAATGTAGTACCCATATTCAAAAAGGGAGACAGAGCATCAGCGTCAAATTACCGGCCGATTAGTTTGACGTCAGTAGTGGGGAAATTTCTTGAATCAATTATAGCAAATAACATCCGATCGCATTTAGAGAAAAACAAATTAATCTACGACTCTCAACATGGGTTTACAAAGGGAAAATCTTGTCTAACAAATCTGCTGACGTTTTTTGGGTAAGTCTCCGAGGTAGTAGATAATGACGAAAATTACGATGTTATTTACTTAGACTTCAGCAAAGCGTTTGACAGAGTACCGCATCAGAGGCTTCTGAGAAAAGTTAAGGCTCATGGTATCGAGGTGAACGCTTTAAAATGGATAAAATCATGGCTCACCGATAGAACACAGAGGGTCAGCGTAGATGGTGTTAAATCTGAGTGGGGCCGTGTAACCAGTGGGGTTCCCCAGGGGTCAGTATTAGGCCCACTCTTGTTCATAATCTATATAAACGATCTAGGTACTGGGATCAGCAGTGACATAAGCAAGTTTGCGGATCACACCAAAATAGGGCGGCAGATTAATTCAGGGCAGCGTACTTAATATTGGTAGAACAAATACTGTCAATGTATACAGCCTTATCAACATCAACCTAGAAAGGTCGACTTGTGAAAGAGACTTAGGGGTACTTGTAAGCCCGGACCTACGGCCTAGAAAACAGTGCGTTAATGTTCGAAATAAGTTAAACATAGTATTAGGTTTTATATCTAGAGGTGTAAGTAATAAGAGTGCAGAGGTCTTATTGCAACTATATCTTGCGTTAGTCAGGCCGCACCTCGATTATGCTGTTCAGTTCTGGTGCCCTTATTATAGAATGGATATCATTTCACTGGAGTCGGTGCATCGAAGAATGGCGAAAATGATTCCGGGACTTAGAAACCTTCCATATCAGGATAGATTAAATAAACTAAACTTGCATTCCCTAGAAAGACGAAGAGTGCGGGGAGATATGATAGAAGTATTTAAGTGGGTGAAAGGGATCAATAGAGGAGATATAGATAAAGTTATTATAATATCCGAGCAGGATAGGAATCGTAGCAACGGATTTAAGTTGGTTAAGTTTAGGTTTAGGAGGGATATAGGATGGAACTGGTTCACAAATAGGGTGGTGGACGAGTGGAATAAGCTTAGCAACTTTGTAGTAAGTGATGGAACGCTGGAAAGTTTTAAAAGGAGGCTAGATAGATTCATGGATGAGAGAGAGTGGTAGTAACTCTCGACAGGAGCTGCCATGCACATTGCACAGGCCAACCGGCCTATTGCAGACTCCTTATTTTCTTATGTTCTTATGTTCGGTATTGATACAACAATACTTTTGGTCCATGATGTGGGTAGTTGGTCCTCGGCATGACTCATTTTGTATAATGCCAATAATGGATTGCTCGGCACACGCCTTAGTAGTTTAACGATATTGTAGATGACTCCGTCCTCACCAGGAGCAGTGGATCAACCCCTGGCGAGGGTTGGCGTCAAGCTCCCACTCAGAAAATGGAACATCACTCATCGTGCTGTTTGCCCAGCATAAAGTTAATGAGATTTCTTCTCTCTACAGACTTCGCGTCAAGGAGTTCTCGAGTCTTAGTTGGTAACATGTCAAAGCTAGAGACATGAGCCTACTTTGTTATTAGCTCAATCGATTTTTGCAGCGGGTTTGGATGGGAGACGTGTTCTCTGTTATTACCTCTGTGTTTATATTCTTTCCAGACTTTGCTGAGGGATGTGTGTTGTTCAGGCTGTTGAGGAGTGTACTGATGGTGGTGATGACACTAGCCTCGTGTACTGAGTGACTGACACTGTTGACGAAGACGGGTGTACACGGTGTAGTAATATAGGTGATGGGTAGTACAGAGAGACTCCTCCTTGACTCTTTACCGGGCTCTACTGTACACGTCGTATAACTCAACAGCGACTAAAAACACAAGGTGATGACACGCTAAGACACTGACTAAACGGGTAAAACTAGACTCTTGGGAAACTATAACACCAGGATGGGTAACGTGATGAGTGATGGGGTGAGTCAGTAGAGTGTATAGTGAGTATGTGAGTCAGGATAGTGAGTATGTGAGTCAGAATAGTGAGTATTTGATTAATTTTTAAGGTTCAGCAGTATGGCAGGAGAGTGACAAGTGACCCCACACCGTGTGTCAGGGGAGTGACAAGTGGCTACAAACTGTGTGTCAGGGGAGTGTCAAGTGGCCCCACACTGTGTGTCAGGGAAGTGACAAGTAGCCACACCATGTGTCATGGAAGTGACAAGTGGCCCCACATCGTGTGTCAAGGGAGTGACAAGTGGCTCCACACCGTGTGTCATGGAAGTGACAAGTGGCCCCACATCGTGTGTCAAGGGAGTGACAAGTGGCTCCACACCGTGTCAGGAGAGTGACAAGTGACCCCACACTGTAGGCGGAACTAATAGCTACGTAAATTAAGAAGTGTCACTGAGGTCACTGGTGTATTTATAGTGTACAGTATAGTATAGCTGTGATGCATTGACGCAGTGTGCACGTCACCCTTACTCAGCGTGAGTCAGGGCTAAATGATTGAACTTTAATGAGGAGTTTTCTATTTTTTTCAATTCTCATTTACCTTGGAATGTAAAGATTGGCCGGTATGTGTATATATATATATATATATATATATATATATATATATATATATATATATATATATATATATATATATGTGTGTGTGTGTGTGTGTGTGTGTGTGTGCGCACGCGTGCTTGACCTCTGTTGGCTCCTTTGTGTACAGTATCTCTCCAAGACGCTGCTTAACCTTAATAAACCAATTACTGATTCAGGCAGTTTCTTGAGTCATCTTCCCATCCACTGGACCACCACGAGAGGCACGATATTGTAATTAATATCAGTCCGTCAGAAAGCATGATTACATATAAACTATTTCCTGAACCTTTCTCATCTGTTACTCAGTATTGCATGTAACTCCTTCAAGACCTCTCTTGTAACTTCTGTATCTCCTGTAACTAATGTAACCCCTGTAACTCATGCAAGAAGGTTGAAGGTCACGTCTAAAAGGAGATCAGTAACTTCCTTATGCCAGCTGTTGTGTTCACTTGTTCCCCGGTACTGTGTCAACGGCCGAGGAGAGGTTAGGTTAGGTTAGATTAGATTAAGTTGGTTTAAATGAGCTTAGATTATGATAGTTTGAGTTAGGTTAGGTTATGTTGAAGTTGGTTTACATGAGGTTAGGTTAGGTTGGTTTAATGAGGTTAAGTTAGGGTAGGATCAGGGCCTGCACGATATCACCCCACTCTGTGTTTGTTAGTTTCTTTGTCTGTCTGGTCAAGGTCATGTGAGAGTGAGTGAGTGAATGACCAGTTCTCTCTTGTATATAGTGTATATAGTGTATTAAATATTGTATCCTAACTTCTTGCGAGGGTTTAACATCCATAACTTCAGTGAGTGGCAGTGCGTTGTAAGATCTCGGACCAGGTCATGCAGGGTCAGGTCATATTGGTTATATCTGAGTAGTGATTGGGTTGTATCTCTGCATCCTTGGCCAGAGTGTTGTTAACTGAGGTGCTTTATCTTGGTGGAGGCGCGGTGTGTGTGTGTGTGTGTGTGTGTGTGTGTGTGTGTGTGTGTGTGTGTGTGTGTGTGTGTGTGTGCCACCTGAGCTTGTCTCGGTGATGTGCAGAGATGTGTGCACCGTGTGGGAACAACACATTCAGTCCAGGTGTTATACGTGATCACAGGTGCATGGTGCTGAGACCTGTCTGGGTGCATGCCTGTCACGTGGTCTGGGTGTATGGTGCTGAGACTGTCACGTGGTCACAGGATGGTGCTGAGACCTGTCCACGTGGTCACAGGTGTATGGTGCTGAGACCTGTCACGTGGTCACAGGTGCATGTGCTGAGACCTGTCACAGGTGTGGTGCTGAGACCTGTCCACGTGCATGGGTGCTGAGACCTGTCCACGTGGTCACAGGTGCATGGTGCTGAGACCTGTCCACGTGGTCACAGGTGCATGGTGCTGAGACCTGTCCACGTGGTCACAGGTGCATGGTGCCGACGGACGCCCACCACTGCCATCACCACCTGAGCCCTTCTTCTACTCCTCCTTCGCCCCTAGTTGTCACAGGTAGATGCTGCTCTCAGTAGTGGTCTCCTCCCCTCACTAGTACTGGCTGGACGGCTCTCTCTCTCTCTCTCTCTCTCTCTCTCTCTCTCTCTCTCTCCTGGCCTTTTACCTTTAAGAGAAAAATAAAAAAAATTCCCTAAGATTGAGCAATGCCCCCTCCCAAAAAAAAAAGAAACTCATTAACTGTGAAAGAAACTGGTGAAAAATGTGTTGACAAAGTCTTAAGATCGTGCGTCCAAATTCTCAAAGGTTTGTAAGGTAAAAAAAAGGATAAAAAAATCCCACCTTGTTTGTATACACGACGAGGAAGTCTTAACTGCCTCGTCTATTTCAATCAATCAAGGTGCCCTCGTCATACCTGAGGGTTGGCGACCGCGACCCTCCAACTCCAAATGTTTTCAGGCTGTCTTGATCACTTCCTCTCCGTCTCTGTTCTCCTCCCAGCCCTCTTACCCTTAATTTCAATCATTAGTAGTACTCAAAACCGCTTATGTGACGACAGAAGAGAGAGCAGCCAAGGTGACGACTGAATCGCACTGAGACTCGACCTTAATTAATGGGAGGAATACAGGTTAAAGAGGTGAGGGAGAGGAACGAGAGGAGGAGGAGACGGAGATGAAAAGTAGGAGTGGCAGGAAGAGGAGGAGAAAGGGGTGATGAGAGGGAGAATAAGGAAAAAGTGATCATAGAGAGAGGAAGGAGGAGGGGGAGGAAGGGGTGATGAGAGGGAACAGGAGGAGGAAGAGAGACATGAGAGAGAGGAGGAGGAGGAGGAGGAGAGTGAAGGGGACACGAGAGAGAGGAGGAGGGGAGATGAAAGGTAGGGGGGAGGAGGAGGAGGGGAGATGAAAGGTAGGAGGAGGAGGAGGGGAAGATGAAAGGCAGGAGAGAAGAAGGAGGGATGGGTGATGAAAGAGAGGAGGAGGAAGAGGAAGGTGACATGAGAGAGAGGGGAAATAGTAAGAGGAGGAGGAGGTAGATGAGAGGTAGGGAGGAGAACAGGAGGAGGATGAAGAGAAAAGGGAACAGGAAGAAGAGAAAGGATGCAAAGGGAAGAGGAATAACAGATACAAGTGTGGATGAAGAAGTGGAGGATGAGGAGGAAGTAAGGGCAAGTAATAATGTGCGTAATAAAGATAGGAATAATTAATAAAGGATTAAGTAATAAAATGTTGGGTAATGAAGGTAGGGAAAGTCAGTAAAGTCTGGATGTAAATAAACAGGTGGTGAAACGATGTGAGTTCCAAGAAGCATTAATGTCACCTGGCTCTATGACTCCAGTTCCTAGAAGGTGGGTGGTGGTGGTGGTGGTGGTGGTGATGAGTGATGGCGGTGGTTGTTGCAGCAGCCTGGGAGAGAGGGAGGGAAGGAAGGAGGGTGGGAGGGAGGGTATAGTGTTGGTGTTGGCACTCCTCGAGGCAACACGTGCCACCCTTACACGTTGATGCCCATAGGTGAGGATACTTTGGTCGTCCGTCACTGTGGTCGTACCTATGTAATCTTCAATTATTGGTCGTAACTGTGGCGTCTTCAATCACTAAGGTCATATGTAAGGCCGTCATACTCGTCTATTCATCATTTACTGTGGTCGTACTTATGTGGTCGTCTGTCACTGGGGTCGTCACTGTGTGGTCGTCCGTCACTGTGATCGTACCTGTGTAGTCGTCAGTCACTGTGGTCGTACCTGTGTTGTGACCCCAGCCTGGCTCTCTACACCTTCCAGGAAGAGGCCGGGGTGAAGGTGTGGCCCCAACACAGCGCCTCCTCAACACTCACCTACACTACAAGCGACTCGGAGCTCAGTCAGATATACCCCACCTTACCATACAGTATAACAACCTTGGTATACACAGACAGTCTCTCTCATCACCAGTCTCCTCGCTTCTCACGCAATTTTCTTGGTACACCCGCGGCCAAAATTCTCGGGTCACGTGGTTAATATCTGGCGTCTACTTATGGGTCATATGTGTGATTGGTATAAATATATATGTAGTTTCTGGTGTGTGTGAATAACTACGTGAAAAACTACAACATAATGAAGAATCTGAGTCAATATTACCCACTTGTAGATAGCATACATTATTATCAAAAAGGTTACCTGGTGAAGAGCTAATTTGTCCTCTGCTGTACTTGTAAAATTAAAAAAAAAATCACTGGTAGTCGGATCATCTGAAGATTATCCACCAGTTTATTTCACTTGACGATTAAATATCCTGACACTACCCGGGGGATTAGTTTAGGTTAGGTTAGGATTATATGTTATGTTAGATTAGGTTAGGTTATAATGCTAGGTTATGTTATGATTAGGTTAGGTTAGCGTTAGAGTGGTAAATGTTAAGGTAAAAAAGCTGGTGGGGGATAATCCTCTCTTGATCCAGACCGTCCATAAAGATGATGACTTACTGTAAATATATTGGCCTGCGTCAGTGGCGAAGACAAGGAAGACGTGGGGTGTGGTGTAGTGTGGTGTGGCGGGGTGTGGTGTGGTGGGGTGTGGTGTCGTTAAATCCACTCCCACACTTCTCGGAAAAGGTGGGAGTTGTAGAGAATTTGGTCCGTACGTCAGGTGGACCAACAATAGGCCTCTTCTTCTCGTTGCTCTGCCGGAGGTTGTTCACTTCACCTCCTCAAAGCTCTGCAGTGGATGTCGAACTTTTATACAAGCTGATCGAAAAATCCCTGTGGACTTGAGATGCCTTTTTTTTTTACAATACAGCTGTTTCCTAATTGTACTTACATTGTTTTAAGTAAAATAAGGCAAAAAACTATGCAATTTATTATTACAGGTTCATAGGAACTTTCTGATTACCTTTTAGATAAGTATACTGTGGATAATATTAAAATATCCTTAATTCACGTCATGTTTTGATTGTGTTAGCTGTGTGGTGGTCATCAAGACACATTCACCCGTATTAATAGGTTATTATGAGGGAAAGTGTATGATTATTCCGTATGTTAAATGATTCATACTTACCATAACACGTCAGGTGAGAGATATATCAATATTTTTACACTTTGTATCGTGCTATTTTGAAGATGACTACAAGAGGTGAGTGCGTCTCTTGCTCTGTCACTCAAAAGGTCCAGGATAACTACAAGAGGTGAGTGCGTCTCTGGCTGTCACTCAAGAGGTCCAGGATGACTACACAAGAGGGTGAGTGCGAGGTGAGTGCGTCTCTTGCTCTGTCACCAAAGGGTCCAGGATAACTACAAGAGCAGTCCAGGATGAGAGGTGAGTGCGTCTCTTGCTCTGTCACTCAAAAGGTCCAGGATAACTACAAGAGGTGAGTGCGTCTCTGGCTGTCACTCAAGAGGTCCAGGATGACTACTGTACAAGAGGCGAGTGCGTCCACTGCTGTAACACTCTAGGGGTCCTGTAAGCCATATTTGAATTATATATTTTCTTAAGAGTACAGTAGTCTGGATTCTCAAAGTCTCGTACGGGCGACTGTTTATACTTAAGATAATAATAACCCATCTGCTTAAGGTAAAGTCTTGGTGGATATCTCGTACGGGCGACTGTTTATACTTAAGATAATAATAACCCATCTGCTTAAGGTAAAGTCTTGGTGGATATTCGATGCCCTCTTGGTCGCTGTTTGTTACGTCTTAATATTATTTAGTCGTAAAGAAATCATAATTCATTTAGCCAGCGACCGTGTTTAAGAAGTAACAGCTCGGTTATGTTACTCATGTGTGATAGTTACAGACATCCTAAATCAGAACCAAAACTGAGAGAATATATTTAAATTTTTATTGTTAATTTTTCGCTTTCGTGATAAAAAAAGAAAACCAGTTTAGTTGAGTGTCTGTCTGTCAGCTTCGTGTCGACGTTGTACAGCCAAGAAACTTGATGTTGTCCGTGTTGTGGCCAACACCTGCCTGTATGTGTGTCACGACTTTAATGTGCTACCTACCGCTTAAGTATTTATGACTCAGCCTCTCTAGGTGAGTAATCCTCCCAGGTGAAGACGTAGGAACACATCTAACTGGTTGACTGCAAAACTGTATGAACTATATAACTATCGTCCATATGGCGTTAGAATTACACTGATACTCTTACCATATTAACTAGATACGTTCACTTAACACCAGTTAAGGAGAAAAAAAATAAATTCCCTATACAAAACGTTTCCTAAGAATCTATGACCTAATTTTGTTTTCTAGTGTTAAGTGATCGTATCTATAGTTAAGGTAGAGTCATAGCGAAAGTGTCATGTTACATAATGTTATTTAAGTAATTTAAGTATTTTACCTTAAGTAGTTAGGTGCGTTTATATATCATTATTTACAAGGAATTATTCATCTTTACGATCCTCTGTGACTCCGTACCCAGCGCCCCACATCAACTGTCCCAATACATTATACAAACGTTCACTGAGGAATTTCTTTGACCGTTTTGTTTTTCTTCCCCTAGATGAGTTGGGCTTAAGGGGATGTGTTGATCGGTTTATCAAGGCGTGTGGTACATCAACGAGTGTGGCGGGGCACGGTGCCAAACATTCCGTGGCACTGTCCGTAACCTCGCCGCGACGCCTTATGAATGTGTATATTACTTAAATTTTGGCACTGTGAGTGAGGGAAAGAGGGGGGGAGGGGGATAGGGGAGGACCACACACCTTCTTCCTCTAACTGTCGGACACATTCTTAACCTCACCTAACTTACCTTTACTGGGTGTAGGGTGAATTGTCTCCTGACCCGACCTAAAGCTTTAGGTGAACGAACTTAATGGAACTTTCTCTTTTGCGGTGTTGTTTGCGTGCTGTGGTGTGTTATTTTGCGTGCGATGTTCTTTTTGTTTGCGTGCGGTGGTGTGTTGTTTTGCGTGCAATGTTGTTTGCATGGTATGGTTTGTTGTTTACGCGCCGTGGTGAGAGGGAACTACCAAGGTATGTCGTAGTGACGCTGATGACGACCGCGGGTGATGCTCCATTGTTTACAAACTGAACGCGGAGGTCTGTTGCTTTGTTTACGTGTGTATCCTTCTCTCTCACCACACACACACACACACACACACGGCACTTTACAACAACTCGCCCAAAGACCAGGGGAGAATAATGATACCTGGGAGAGAATTAAGTCCACCTTGGATTAGCGGTACGAGTGATCTTCTTCCTGTTTAGTTTACCTGATTACTCTCTCTCTCTCTCTCTCTCTCTCTCTCTCTCTGCACACACAAGACGTCAATGATTTCCTGTTGTTGCTGTGACTGGTGTGGTGAGGAGAGGATCTTAGGAGAAGGGGACTGTCACTTCGGGGGCTGACACATGGGGATTTTGTATGGATTTACATACTCTGCCGGGATCATTGTGTTAATCCCTGGACACACACACACACACACACACACACACACACACACACACACACACACACACACACACACACTAGCGCCCATGAGTTGCAGTAGTGTATCAAGAGCTCAGTGTTGGCCTGCGGGAAGCGGTGGTGATGGTGATTATGGTAGTGGTGGTGATGGTGGTGGTGGTGGTGGTGATGGTGATGGTAGCGAGAGTGGTACTACTGTCAGGGAATGAACCATCTCAGAGCGGATCAAACAACCTTTTTATGAACTCGCTACACGAAGCTATAAAGTCCCTGAGCAGCTCTGCGGTCGGTCCGTTTACAGATATTATTGTTTTTTTCTTTACCAAATAAGACAGACACATCCGTCCACCAACACGCACACCAAAACAAATTTAATGTTCTTTTTGTTGTTGTTGCTTTTGTCTGTGTTTTTACTTATGGACGTGAGTTTACGTACATATTTGTGGAGTGATGTGTGTGTGTGTGTGTGTGTGTGTGTGTGTGTGTGTGTGTGTGTGTGTGTGTGTGTGTGTGTGTGGTCTACGTTCCATCCTCCGAGTTCGCTGAGAACACAAGAGAACAAATGCCAGCATTCTTTCTGACACCAACTGTAGGAGCATCGAGGCTACCATTATCATTAACAACTACGTTGGACTGGCCATGTTACCCGCATGGACGACAGTAGACTGCCAAAGCAGCTGCTTTATAGTCACTTTACGAATAGTTAACGTAACGTTGGCGGGCAATTGAAAAGGTATAAGGATAGTCTTAAGACAAACCTGAAAAGGTGCCAAATCGACCCCCTCACCTGGGAGTCAATTACTCCACATCGTAACGCTTGGAGGAGCACCACACGGGAAGGTGTCAATACTTTCGAGTTAGCCCGACTGCAAACCGAGGCAGATAAGCGCCAACGTCGGAAAGACGCTGCCACCGCCCCTCCCACAGTAGATGGAGCCCTCCACATGTGCAACGAATGTGGACGATGCTGCCGGTACCGTGTCGGGCTCTTTAGCCACCTCAAAACTCACTAACCAGGTGACATCCCTAAGAACCCATATCATTTTATCATAGCTGGATGATCGTCATACTCGATTCCGAGTGACAGCAAAGTAGTAGTAGTAGTAGTAGTAGTGTGTGTGTGTGTGGTAGGAGTTAAAAAAATAAATACTTAATATTGAAGATAAATACAAATCATAGAGGTACAGTACGTGTGGCTATGGTAGTGTTTACTTGTGAAGGGCACCAAGATAGATGACTGTGAAGGGCACCAAGATAGATGACTGTGAAGGGCACCAAGATAGATGACTGTGAAGGGCACCAAGATAGATGACTGTGAAGGGCACCAAGATAGATGACTGTGAAGGGCACCAAGATAGATGACTGTGAAGGGCACCAAGATAGATGACTTGAAGGGCACCAAGATAGATGACTGTGAGACCAAGATAGACTGTGAAGGGCACCAAGATAGATGACTGTGAAGGGCACCAAGATAGATTACTGTGAAGGGCACCAAGATAGATGACTGTGAAGGGCACCAAGATAGATGACTGTGAAGGGCACCAAGATAGATGACTGTGAAGGGCACAAAGATAGATGACTGTGAAGGGCACCAAGATAGATGACTGTGAAGGGCACCAAGATAGATGATTGTGAAGGGCACCAAGATAGATGACTGTGAAGGACACCAAGATAGATGATTGTGAAGGGCACCAAGATAGATAATTGTGAAGGGCACCAAGATAGATAATTGTGAAGGGCACCAAGATAAATTCAGGTTTTCATCATTCAAAAAAGTTAAGATATAGCGGTAATAGTCATCGGCTTGTGTGTTTTATAGGATTGAATCATATGTAATTTACCTGTGGCCGCGAGAACACCTGAGACCTTGCTCCTGACGACGGTGTGAGCGTCTGGGACACTTCCTGGGGTCCTAACGTAGAGTGGCACTTCAGGAGGCAGTATCCTAGTGGGGTTCGATGTACAAAGATTTAGTATGCTGGCCTTATCTTGTAATTAGTGTGGTAAGGTGGCGTGTATAGCAAAGGTAGAATCTCAGTAGAGTTTCGATGCAAGTTTTGATCTTTCGGGTAAAGTTCGAGTCATTTATATATATTTAAAGAGCTTTATTTGTCGGTCGTTTCGTGTACGAGGTGATTGTATGTGTATTCTATATGTACTTTATATATGTGTGTAAATATACGTTTGTGTGTGTGTGTGTGTGTGTGTGTGTAATTGGTGTTTATTTCAGTAAGTGTGAGGCAGTTTACAGCATTTAGTTATTCATACCAACATAAATTAGTCTCGTGAATTAATGCTGCAATTAAACTCTTCCTCCTCCTGAGCTCAAGTGGAGGCAGTTCCTTGAAATGACCAGAAAAACGAAGGGATTTGTGTGATTTGTTGGGGCAGTTTTCAAGCTTTGATTACAAGTCGGCGAGTTTACCTCAACCTTATTGAATCGCGCGGCAGAGGTGAGGTTGAGGCAGCCATGTATTAATACACTGTGTGACGTTAACATGGCGTGCACCCGCTAACCTAACTCAACCCGCCCAACAACTGTCTCTCACGCAACACCACCATTACACACTTGACTTCACCTTAGAGCCAGGTATAATTAGGTCAGTGGTCGTGCCGCCTCAGTGGTTTGTTACTGCTGCTTCGAGATAATGGTTCGTAACTCAGGGTGATTCGTCGTTCCTTGAGACTGGTGTTCGTTCTCTCATTATTTTGATATGCACGGTGATGTAACAGGAGTGCCACTGATGTACCAATTAGTGCCAATGTTAATTTTTGGTTTAATTATATATATATATATATATATATATATATATATATATATATATATATATATATATATATATATATATATATATATATATATATCTACAGATTTATTGCATATATATATATATATATGCTCATAACCATAAGGAAAGAAGAAAACACGAAGTTCAAACGCTTTCGTAATTCACATCTGAAGTGTCTTGTTATGTTTTCCTTAGTCTGTACTCACCCCTGAAGATGTGAATTACACGAAAGCGTTTGGGAACTTCGTGTTTCTTTCTTTCCTTGTGGTTATCAGCATATACCTAGATTACGCGCACTACAGTGATATATATTTATATATATATATATATATATATATATATATATATATATATATATATAAAGCACGTTTACAGATTTCAGCTTCGAGCTGAGTGCTGTGAATCTCTAATGGGGACTACCCGTAAAACGTTACTCTGACCACCTACGTGATATGGGTAGTCCCCATTAGAGATTCACGGCGCCTTAAGCTCGTTGAACAGGCTTTTTGTGAAATATAACAAAGTCTAGGACTGCTTTTAGTGTCCTGGTGGTACAGTGGTTAGCGTTCCCCTGTCACAGTCATGGGCTCGTGGGCCGTGGGTTCGAATCCTGGCGGGTTGAGGTGTTGATTGCATGTATATATATATACTGTGCACTGATCACTTCGATAGTGCAAGCATAGACAGTGTACAGTAAGGTACAGGTATATAATCCATGTATCTGACTAAAAACACAAGTACTTTTCTCACAGCCAATAATTTTAGCTCTAATTGTCATATGAGGTTATGATTGGTGGAGCTTGATTACCGCCGACTTACCTGTGTAGATGCGTCATGAGGTCCAACTTTACCTGGATATTTTAACGTCCAAGTCTTGTGTGAATCCTCCAGCCGTGGTAGTGCATGATGGGTAGATAGATAGATATACTGTAGATAGATAGGTAGATAGATAGATTAATAGATAGATAGACAGATAGATAGATAGATAGATAGATAGATAGACTGAGGGGACAGTGTTCTTCACAAAGCTGTTTATCTCGTAGGCATGCTTCATGGTAATTGCGTATTGTCATGTATAATATTTTTGGTGTATAATCGATGGCTGTTACCATTATTTATACATATATAGTTATACATACTTTTGTAATCATCATAGATATTAATGTATAAGGATGGATATTACCTATGTATCATTGAGGGATATTATTATTATTATTATTATTATTATTGTAAATTTCATGTGGGAGATTTGTCATTAAGGATAATATCATTGCCTATATTATTTTACCATGAGGGATATTATCATTATTATATTATTATCCTGTCATGATGACTATTATCAATTATATCATATATACAGTGAAAACTCCATATACTGGACCTCTCTCCGTATAATCCGTTAGATGGAGGGTTTCGTATGTCATGAATCCTCGATATAACGTACTTTCATCTTCGTATAGTTCGTTTGATGGAGGTTTCACATCTAACGGACCCTCGATATGAAGGAATTTCCTCTCCATATAGTCCGTTAAATAAAGGTTTCACTGTAATGGATATTCCTCTTATCTCACAGCTACATGTTGGTGACCCTGGCTGGCAGTGTCATGGCCGGCACTTGTGTCACTGCATGGTTAGGATAATGAAAACCAGAAATTAATTAAAATGTAAATAATTTATTTTTATTGCGTAGCGGTACATACTGGACGAAACTGATGAACAACAACAACAAACAACAACAACAACAACATACCACGAAAGACAAACACTCACTGACCTGTTGTGTGTATGTGAAAACTGATGAAGTCAGGCCCCTCTCTTTATTTACATTATGCCATTAACCGGTGTGGACTCTAATGAACTGGCGTCACTCTGTTTACATTATGCCATTAACCGGTATGGACTCTAATGAACTGGCGTCACTCTGTTTACATTATGCCATTAACCGGTATGGACTCTAATGAACTGGCGTCACTCTGTTTACATTATGCCATTAACCGGTATGGACTCTAATGAACTGGCGTCACTCTGTTTACATTATGCCATTAATCGGTATGGACTCTAATGAACTGGCGTCACTCTGTTTACATTATGCCATTAACCGGTATGGACTCTAATGAACTGGCGTCACTCTGTTTACATTATGCCATTAACCGGTACAAACCTTAATGAATTCTATGCCATTAACCGGTAAAACTGTACACTTGCACCTACTCTTTCCCGGGAAAAATAAAATATTGAGTGATAGAAAGTGACTAACAATACACGGACTTTTATTTTTTGTAAAAGAACATTGATGAAAATAAATTTGAACCTACAATAGTAATAATAATAATAACAATAGTTTAGAATTAGAATATACATAATTTTTTATTTTATTTTTTTTTGTACAAGTTAATGTATTTCAGACTGTAGTGAGTTATTTTTCTTTTGTACATTGGAATATACAGAATTATTTTATCTATTGGTTGAAAAGCTGTGATATAATTTCTGTTGTGTGGAAAAACTCAGTGGACAGGAAAGTGCTTTAATTTTTTTTTTATTTAAGATTTCGTGGTTGTTATATGTATATATCATTATTTTTCTGATAAGTTTATAAATTCTCACCAATGTCTAAATTTTGGGGTATTTTATGAGTCATTTTTTGTCTTATACAGTTGAACTATAAAAAGAATATTCTGGTATTATGAGTCATTTTGTCTCATAGTTAAAGTCATAAATTCTGGTATTTTATGAGTCCTGTTTTCTCACAGGTGAATTAATACAAATAAATACCTAAAATATGGTGGCAATTATAACACCTTCCTGGCCATAATATCCTAACAGAGCCATAAATACAATTACACTTTTAACACTTGTATTTACCCCCAACAAGACACTTGTAATATAAAGTTTTAAAACACGACAATGAACCATCTCACGTGATAGTATGTATTTCAAAACATATTATTAAAAAGTATAAACAGAGCATGCTTCTGATACTGACTAAAAATTGAGTTTGAGAAAATATAGAAAAAGTTGAGAGAGTTCTTTTTAAAGCTGTGGAGGGCTGACGGAAATTAGCTTAGGTGAAGCCTCGACCAGGTGAACCCTCGACCAGATGAACCCTCGACCAGATGAACCCTCGACCAGGTGTGTGTATACGTGAGGCCAAGGAAGAATATTGTAATTCATTATTATTATTTTTATTTTAAACATTCTATAAATCGACTAATTTTCTTTTTTGTTAATCGATCACGAATACAAAGGGGGAGACAGAACACAGAAGAGTAAATACTTTCATTATTAATTAATCTACAAGAACGATAATATATATATATATATATATATATATATATATATATATATATATATATATATATATATATATATATATATATATATATATATATATATATATATATATATATGGTCAAGCACTAAGGTTAAATAATAATAATAATAATAATAATAATAATAATAATAATAATAACATCGAAATCATGAGATCATTTTTTCATACATGGAGAACAGACTGGCCCAAGACCGGAGTCTCTCACTGGGTGGAGGGGGACTGACTGACGCGGCCTGTGTTGTTCTTGTTTGTTTATTTTTGTTTTGTCCTTTATAAAGTCCCTTGTTTACCCACGCTTGTCTCTTTCTTGATCTCTGGTTTGCCTTTGTTTACCCTTGTTCGGTCCTTTAAGTTGGGTACACTATGGGAAAGTGTCAACAAGAGCTTTGTCATTACATAGAAATAAGGCTGTTATGTCTGATGGGTACCGTGTCAGGGCTGTCATGTCGGGGCTACCGTGTCAGGGCTGTTATATTAGGGCTACCGTGTCTGGGCTGTCATGTCAGGGATACCGAGTCTGGGCTGTCATGTCAGGGCTACCGTGTCAGGGCTCTTATATTAGGGCTACCGTGTCTGGGCTGTCATGTCAGGGATGTTATATTAGAGTTACCATGTCTGGTCTGTCATGTCAGGGCTATCGTGTCAGGGCTACCGTGTCAAGGTTGTCATAGGGCTTCCATGTCAGGGGTATCACGTCAGGGGTACCAGAGGCCGGTCGTCGCGCCATCACGTCCACTATCGCTAATGCCCTCTTACCGCCTCACACGCAAGATAATTCCTCTCTTTCTCTCGGACCAAACTCATTACTAAAATTCTACAATAATGTCTATTCAGAGTAATTATAAGAACTCATCCTAATCAGCTTATTAATAACAAACAACAAATAGGATTTAGATCACAGTTATATATACACAGCAATATATACATAAGGTATTTACAATATTGTATACATATATGTACAGTAGATACAAATATCTGTGTTCAGAAAAATTAATATATAGACATTCACAACATATTATTGTCAAACTTAAAAAAAGAAGTTAAGAGCATGATTGAGATTCAAGACGGCCTCAAGTAGCCTCAAGTTTAGGTACCAGCCTTGTCCCTAACAGTAGGAAGGACTCTCGCCTCCCCCTACTTACTACCTAAGGTCCTAGCCAACCCTTGTGACCCTTGCGGTACACCAGGTAGTCAGTCCCCTGGTGCAGCCATTCCCAGGAGGTACAGCATCTTCCCTCACAGTGCAGCATCGTCCTAGCAGTGCAACAGACCCAATATAATGCAGCGTTCCCTAGCTGTGCTGCATCATACCTCTAGCGGTGCAGCTACCCCTAGCGGTGCAGCTTCCCCCAGCGGTGCAGCAGACCCTTGTGACACCCAGGGTAGGTGATGTCCCGTCCTTGACGCTCCCTGCCCGCCCACCTCCACCTCCTGGTAGTGTTGAAGGGAGAGGTGTGTGTGTGTGTGTGTTGGTGGGCGGGGGTCGAGGGCAAGGTGTGGTGAAGGTGTACTGGTAGATACACCTCAGTCGACGCCCTGGGTGTGGTTACCACGGGGGTCAGGTCTGCTCACCACCCACCCCCGGACGCCTGCACTCCAACCAGTCGAGGACGTGGAACAGATGGAGACTTGAAAAGAACGAACGACAGTAGCCATGTCGTGTCCCACCCGAAGAGAGTTTTGGAACAGGAGAGAGTGGGTGAGGCGCTCACGTAGAGATGAGGCGAGGCACGGGCGCTGGGGACGACCGAGTGGGGCTCAGCCGGCTTACCACAGCACTACCACCGCCCACGCCCACCCCGCCACTGCTGCTGGTCCCGCTGTTGCTGCTACTGCTGCTGTTACTGGCGGTGGAATCACGACGCTCTGCCTGCAGTTTGACCCACGTCTCCCCGAGGGCCTTGGCGAAGTGGTCGTCAACTGCAAGAAAAACGAGAGAGTTAGTAACATAATCAAAATCCACTCAGATGCAGCACGCAACAACGCCACAGATTAATGACCCGCTGTCTCAGGTCGTACAGTTTTCTCAGGGCATCGACAAGGTGGTGATCAAGGGCTGGCCCAGGACCATGCCCAGGGCGTTGCCTCGGGCCGCTCCCACTTGCAACATCCTCCTCCTCACCTCCTCTTCCTCCTCCTCTCTCTACACTCCTTCCCAGGACGTGCAGTCCCCGAGGGGCCCCGAGCAGGACCCTCACTACCACAAGGTTCACCCCCGTCCTGCCATTATCCCGGGGCCCGTCATTACTCCGGCCTCAACTCATTGATTAAATGTAAAACTGCTCCAACCACGACTGCTGTTGCCGCCACACTTAGTGAAGGTTTAACTTGCACAGCCATGTGAGTTACGTTCATCTTGGCTCACCACTCGTCTACCACACGCCCACTCTCTTCTGCATTACGTTTCTTTATTTTTGGCACTTGAAAAGTCACTGGCCAATAATCCACACTTGACCGTGACTCCTGTTTATTGTTCATCATTGTTTACAGATTCTAGGCTTCTGTAGTTTATATACTGTACTGTACGGTTATATTCGTCTTACAACTTGGTATCAAAGGAGAGGAATAGATAGTTAAGGGAACATCCAAGAGACAGTTGCACCAGAGGATGAGAAATGATAAATGTTGAAACTAAAACCTCACCATTACCTGAGATGTTAGTGATCACGGGTGGGGTGGCCCGGGTCACCCAACCTACCTCAGGCACACCTCTTAATACTACACCTCCCACTACACACACCTTACTATTACCGCCTCACCTCCTCTTGTTGTCATCTTCCTCCTCATCATCATCCGCATAATAAACCATAGCCACCATCATTACCATTATCATCCTGACCACCATCATCATTATTCTCATCGTCAATCTGGTAGGTATCTCTTTTATCTTTTAATCGTCGATGACTATAGCGTATGTATGTACTAACCTCGACGTCTTTAAAGACCTTAGTTATGGGAGTGCGGTGATACATTATAACATCAACAGTTGTCGGGTACAAGTAAGACTGACTGTTTGGTCTTTCAGGAAAACACAGCTTGCAGTTTTGCCCACTAATAGTTTTGTCCAGTTGGTTTAGTTCAGGCCGTGTGTGTGTGTGTGTGTGTGTGTGTGTGTGTGTGTGTGTGTGTGTGTGTGTGTGTGAAAGAAATGATTATGACAATAAGGGAGATGTAGAACATGAATAATGGTGATGAGGAGGAAAATGGTTCTGTAACAGGAGGTAGGCGTAACGATTAGATTAGATTAGACTAAGGTTGGGGGTATAGGCCGCTAGTGTGTGTGTGTGTGTGTGTGTGTGTGTGTGTGTGTGTGTGTGTGTATACGGTGCGTCGTGTCCCCGGGGTACACCCTCCAGTAGGGTTGTACCTCATCCCATACACCTGTACGATTGTCGACCATGACGCCCCACCTGGACTGTTTCCCTGCCTACCTGCAGCTCTCCCAAGCTCCCTCACTCCTTGTCTCACAGCTAAGTTACCCCTCCACTCACTGATGATTTACTGTCGTATATATATATATATATATATATATATATATATATATATATATATATATATATATATATATATATATATATATATATATATATATATATACATATACACGGTTCAGTAGACAAGTGGTGGGGTCTCCTTGGAGGAAGGTAAGCTGTGGGGGAGAGGTAGGCCTAAGTCGGGGGCGGCTGTAGTGTGTGTGAAGGAAGCGGCAGTTGGTAGGTGTAGCAGCAGTAGTATGGCGGCCCTCAGGCGACACCACCGCCATAATGTTAACACAATGTGCCCAGGTAGGAGGAATAAATTTGTTGGGAGGAGGAGGTGAGAACAAGGTTAAGGTTAGAGTTGGCTACCGCCGGGCACTGGTCTCCCTCCCTCCCTCCCTCCCTCTACGACAATCCTCCTCCTACCTCCTCTTCTCCACGACAGTCATTTTCACCCCCTCCCTCTTTCACGTATCTCCACACTACAGTAACAAAACGACGATGATGATAATAATAATAATAATAATAATAATAATAATAATAATAATAATAATAATAATAATAATAACAATAATAATAATAACAATAATAACAACAACAACAACAATAATAATAATAATAATAATAATAATAATAATAATAATAATAATAATAATAATAATAATAATAAAGGTGGTTGGTCACGTTACGCCACATACACTCCCTCCCCTGATTATATCCTATAAGAAGTTGTATATCAGAGTAATAGGTATATATTTTCAACCAACTTGATGCGTACGGCTACCAACACCTGCTATTAACACTGTTATATATGACCTTATATGACGCCAGGTAAGGTGTCATTTACGCCTTTATTCCTGACACCTGGCTGACTCAACAAGCCTGTCAGTCAGTGTTAGCCAGCCAGGTGTTATATACTGTAGTTATTACATATGTAGTACTATAAGGTTATATAAGAGTGCTGGGTTATAGCGGTACACGTAGTCTCCATAATTTACATACCTGACCTATGTGTAACACTCGTGGTGCAGAATGTATCTTTTGTGTGTTGAAGAAATTGTTATTTGTTTTCACGAAAAAAAAATCACGATTTGTTTTCTGCTTCCTTGTTAAACTCTTATTGTCTCCAAACTTTTATTGATTTCAAATTCTTAAGGTAGTTGGTTTTAAACTTTTAATTCATATCAAACTCTTAGATCAACTGTCTTCAGAATTTTAATCATATCGAATTATTATTAGGTCTTGTCTTCAAACTTTAATTTAATAACATATTACTTGATCTGTTGTCTTCAAACTTGTGTAGTTACTTAACAAACTCCTCAGAGGTTTCTTCCCGTATCTTGTGTTCAGTTGGTAAGTCTTCGGCGGTATACAGGGTGGAGACGCCAGGTGGACGCCGCCGCCACGACACACAATCTGGCCGCACAAAGACCCTCCTCCCTCCCTCTATCCCCCATACACAAACCGCCTACACCTTGTTTCCCCCTCCTCCTCCTTCCTCTCCTTCTCCGTCTCCTTCTCCGTCTCCTCTTCCTCCTCCATCACAACCGTACTTCCCCCACATCCCCCTAATGCGTATCCCAGTTTTCCCGTCTCTCTCCCTTTCACTCTCCCATGCTCTCTGTTCTTCTTATTCCTGTTTTATGTTTTCTTTACACTCTTCCAACCACACAGACTTGCCTCTTCCTCCTCCTCCGCTTTACCTGTCTCATATCTCTCTCCCTCCCGCCACCCTCCTCCTATAGTTCCCACACTTAAACCCTCCACTCTCTACCTGCCTCCTCTGTTACTACCTGTGTGTGATTCACAGCGATCTTAAATTTTACGTTTTCCTTTTCTCAGTGTACCGCAGCACCTGGCCTACCTGACAGCCCTCCGCCCGCTCGGTACCTTACTACACACACACACAACTACAGAGGACCCGTGGTAATCTGTCGTAGCCTCTCACCCGTGGTTGGTTATTTCGCCGTATTACTCGTTCCGTTATCGCGTGCTGCCGCTTGTGGATTTATCTTCAGCGTGGTGTGTGTGTGTGTGTGTGTGTGTGTGTGTGTGTGTGTGTGTGTGTGTGTGTGTGTCCACTCTACACCTGCTTACCCCCAACCAGGTGTACACCCGGCTATATCGCGATGCTAATGCTCAGGTGTACAAACACACACCTGTGCTCACCTGCATACGTCTACAAAGCAGTGCTAGAATACTTCCAGTGCGCACGTAAATACATTAATCCGTCAATATTATGGTGGACTGATATCAAATAGTACACATGTTCACATACCACAAGTGTACAGAGAATTAGTCATAAAGGCACACAAGTACACTCATCCACGCTTGAATGAACACACCTGCTGAACTGTTAAATCACCTTCATTATCCGGGTAAAAGTATGAAGGTAATATTGTGTCGGTACTACAACAATGTTTACCTGTTGATGAGCTTACTCCAGGTGATGTCTTCGTTGTAAATAAGTGTGAATCTTTGGTGTTGTTCAGGTGTTTTAGTCTATAAACCTTCACTGGATGGTGGTGGAAGTAGGTATTGTGCCTGGGCAGTGGTAGTGATGGTCGTAATCGCAGATGTGGTGGTGGTGGTAGCAGTAGTAGTTACAGGTGTGGTAGTACTAGTGGTAAAATGTGTTGTGGTGGTAGTAGTTGTAGTAGTAGTAGTAACAGGTGTGGTGGTAGTAGTGGTGGTGGTGGTCGAGGTAGCCAGCCAACCACATGTTGCCACAAGACACACACACACACACACACACACACACCTCTCAACTTAGCTCCCATGACTCAACCCGCCTTGTCCTCACACGTCTCCAGGGAAACCCTCTCCATTCTCTCCTGTCTGTCCGTCCGTCCGTCCGTTTGAAAATCAGTTTCTACTCAATAACTCTCCATAGCCTCTGGTTTTAGTCATGGCGTGAAAGTGTATTATTGTCGTATTGGTGGTAATTTTAAGTCATCTGTGAGTTATAGCCGTCGTGGGTGTCAGTGTTGTGAGAGTTGCCGCCACTCACGTGTTGATGTTCGTGGTGGTGTGATAAATTTTATTATTATTATTATTATTATTATTTTTGTTGCTCTTCTTCTTTTTCTTCTTCTTCTCCTTCTTCTTCTTCTTCTTATTATTATTATTATTATTATTATTATTATTAATATTATTCCATTACTGTAAATTACTATAATAAACACAGGGCAACACAATAACAGGTAAATACAACAATCGTGTCTGGGATGGTGAGCCAACACGCCATCTTAACCAGCACAGCCAACGTTAATTCAGCAGTATTTATATAATTATATTTGCTCCAGAAGACCACGACCACTACTACTACTACCACTACCATTGCTATAACCACCATCACAACCAACATCTCAATAACGCCCGTGACCACACACACACACACACACACACACACACACACACACACACACACACACACACACACACACACACACACACACACACACAGAGGAAGCTCGGGAGAAAGTCAAAGTTAACTCCACTGGGTTGGTAAATATATATTAGTGTGGACGCGTTGTGGTGCTGTTGTGGTCGAATGTGTGTGTGTGTGTGTTTACTTATTGTATGTGACACTAATGATCGTCTCGTTCTGTCCACCAACACCCTCCCCCTCCCCCTCTCTCTCCACCAACACCCTCCCCCTCTCTCACCAACATCTCCTCTCTCCACCAACACCCTCTCCACTCAACCCCCTCTCCTCTCTCTCCACCAACACCCTCCCCCTCTCTTACTCTATTTCTCTCTCTGTCTCTCCTCCACCCCTGTTATCTCTCAGTGGGTGTTTAAAGTTGGTGGTGTCTCTCAGTGTACATAAACGGGTGAGGATGTGAAGTAGAGCTCGACATTCCTGACCTGGGTGTCATTACTGTGTTAGCCTGCTTAGTGAGCCTCGCCAAGACCCCGTGTGTACTCATATGGGGGCCATCACTTTCGAGGAGACGGCGGCCCTTAATAATAATAATAATAATAACTATAATAATAATAAAAAAAAACAAGCCTGGGGTGAAGAGTGTCTTTCTTCTTTCGTTCTTTTAATAATAATAGACATTCAGTGAATTTGACCAAGGACAGCTGACAAAGACAAGAGATGTCTGTTTCCTGTCGAGTCCTGGTGTTATTAGGGCCAGGCGGTCACCCATCCAAGTGCTAATCAGACCCAACGTTGCTTAACTTCGCTGATCGGACAAGAAGCTGTGTTTCTAACGTGGTACTACTGACTTCTTCATCATTCTTCCTCCCCCCTTCCTCGCTACCTTCGTCTTTCATCACCTTTCTTCCCCCCCCCTTCCTTCTCTCCCTTCTTCCTTCTCTCCCTTCTTCCTTCTCTCCCCTTCCCCCCTCTCTCCCTCTGACGCACTACCGCCTCTAAAAGTCGGAAATCCCCGCTACTAAGGGAGGCAGGTTTACTTACTGGGAGAGGGCTGAGCAGTGATGATGCCAAGAATGTCTCAGGCATGAACCGCGTCGCTCATGCTATTTGCCACTTCATAAATATTTCTCCCGGGAATAAAAACAAAATAAAAAATAAATCGTGGTAATTAGCGGGAGGGAGATGCGCGGTGTGGTAGCTACTGACTCACACCCTCACCTGGCGATGTAAAGTGTGATGGTCCTTGAGGTGTTGTAGGGGTGACTCTCAGCAGTGAATGGCAGAGCTACACCCAGAGCAGGTATCATTATGCGCGGGTGTACCAAGCAACACACTTGTAACCCAGCCGCCCTCTGCCAACGACAACTAAGTACACACATGGACCTCTGCTGCCCGCCTCTCTTCTCCTCCTCGGTGTCAACTCAATGGACGATTCCCATCAGGATGGTTGTCTGTTTTATACGATTTTTATCATCCCATTTACCGCGATGTGGTTAGTTTTTGCGTCAATCGTCTATTTGGCAATTGTGTAAGTGGTATGTATGTAATCAACTCCTCCTCCTACTGCCGCCAGCTGCTCTACCCAACTTGCAACACGTGTTACTACCTTACTCACGCCTATAACATAATGAGTACAAATACTGTTTCCATTCCTCACGATTTGACCTGAATATATGAGATGTTTCTTATTACATTATCAACTATCATAAAATGTCTTAAAATGGTTTAGAGGATTCCATCTCAATGGCGACTTAAAATTAAGTTTTTGAAATGTAAATTCAATAGCTGAATCACTTGAAGACTCTCCTGCTCAGTTCACCTGATAATTAAGCACCTTAACAGTACTTTGTTTAGGGAGAGGGGTGTTAGGTTAGGTTAGCGTTAGGATCGTTAATCTTAAAGTGAAATAAGCTATGGGGGTGGGGGGGCTAATGTTCAGGTCATCCCAATAGTCTTTGCTAAGGAGTGACGAGTGTTGAGGTGAGGCAGGATGTTCCCCCCCAAGGAAGGTGTTGACATTTACCCGTGTACAGTCACTGGCTTCCTACCACAACACGAGAGCTCAAACACGTGAAGGCAGAGAGAGACACGTAAGCAAATTTGAAGAACCTCAGATCGATTCCACCAACAAGAAGGAGCTCGGGGTCGAATCCTGCGAGAATTTAGGTAAAGAAATAAAAAACTGGAGTTAATTTGAGGAACTTAGGACTGACACCGAAGACTCGCGTTAACGATATTAAAAGGATCTGAAGTCGATTACATTATTGCTAGTAATGAAGATATTATGAAAGGTTAAGTTAATTTTAAGTTGGGTTAAGTTAATTTTAAGTTGGGTTAAATTAATTTTAAGTTGGGTTAGGTTGAGTTACGTTAGATTGAGTTGAGTTGGGTTAAGTTAGGTAAGGTTATGCTTAGGTCAGGTTTAGGTGGTGGTCGCTAGTGGGTTCTTCTTCCCGACACAACGACAAAAGTGAAACACCAGGAGAGAGAGAGAGAGAGAGAGAGAGAGAGAGAGAGAGGTCGTGGTTATCAGTGAGCGAGATAACTAAGAGTGGGTGGTGGCCGGGGCTGGAGGGTCTCTATCTGAGTGACCCATCAGAGCGTGGAGGACCAGCAAAGGAGGAGGGGGCGGCATACACTCCCTCCCCTCCCCACCATGGACTTACTGGTACACCACCTCCCAAACCCTCCCATTATAACTCCTCCTCCTCCTCCCCCCATCTTCCCTTTCCTCTTGCTTCTTCCTCTTCCCCCACCTCCCCCTGCTTCTTCTCCTCTCCTATCCCAATTCTCCTCCTCCACCCCTTCCCCGGCATGCTAATTGTCTCTTATCGCCTCATCTGGAGTTTATGCCTCACACGATCTATTTTTAATCGTGTAAATGTAGTTGTGCTCTGTTTCGTCTTATTATAACTCTAACCACTCACTCACTCACTCACTCTACTCACGACTCGCTCACCTCCTCACTCACCACTAACTCACTCACTCACTTCATCTCTCACCCCCATCCGATCTACTGCCTTTCCTCTCCCCTCACACCCTCCCCCCTGCCATCCTTCCTTCTGACACCCCCTTACTCCCTCCCCTCCTGACATCTCTGATCTCTCCCCCTACCCGTCATCCCCTCCCCCTGACACCCCTCATCCCCTTGGCACCCCTCCTGTGACACTCTTGTACTGTGTTGTAATCAAATATTCTAAAAAGAAAAAAGAAAAAATAGTGTTTTCAGTAATACGTTTATTATTATTATTATTATTATTATTATTATTATTATTATTATTATTATTATTATTATTATTATTTACAGTGTCAGTGTTGTACGTTATTTTTTTTTACATTTACCGTAAAAAAATGTGGAGAAACTGATTAGAAAACGACTAGTATAAATATTATTATTATTATTATTTTTTTTGGTAACACTTCTTCTTGGTGTTGAACTCCAAGCAGCTGGCTGACCTTGTGAGGGAAGATATCACCCTCCCCACGTCCTCCAACCACACCACACCACCCTCCCCACTCCCCACGTCCTCTACCACACCACACCACCCCCCTGTGTCCCTCCTACCACACCAACCCCGTGTCCTCCTACCATACCACACCACCCCTGTGTCCTCCTACCACACCACCCCTGTGTCCTACCACACCACACGTCCTCCAACCACACCACCCCCACATCCTCCAACCACACCACCACCACATCCTCCCACCACACCACCCCCCATGTCCTCCTACCACACCACCCCCCATGTCCTCACACCACACCACACTACACCCCCACGTCCTTCCTATACACACGAGACGCCCACAAGAGGAACACGGCCAGCGGCTACTTGACATTACAGAAAAACGCCCATCATCACAGGACTCGCCTGACATAAAAACCAACGCCCATCCACCGCAAAACACGCCTATCCACCCACCCCATACGCCCACTAGACAACCTGAAGACATCCGCTGAGCACAGACGCCCCCGCCTACATATTCTAAGCATCGCTGATTTCACAAGAGACTGGGGGAGACCCGACCCAGACACACACAATAATCACAAGTTTAGGCACCATACTGTGATACTGTTACCTTGTGGGCGTCACTGTGTGTGTGTGTGTGTGTGTGTGGAGTGGTAGGCGGTGGGGGGAGGTGAGGTACACTTCCCTCATCTCTCACGCTCCACAACTCACACTCACTCGAGTATAAATCTTCCTAATTTGCACTCATAGTGATCTGTTCTGCCTCGTAAACTCCCAGACTGATGCACGACAAAGGCAGTACTGAGTGAGGATACTGTTCACGGGAGCAACACTGGGAGGGTTTGGTCGTCAGCTGTTAGTGAAGCCTCCACACACACCACCAGCACATCGTTTTATGATAACTTGGGGGTTGAATGAATCTTCTGTCACAAAGGCTTTGGAAATTTACATATTTATTGCGATAGATTATGCTAATTTAAAATGCCCAGAATTCTGATGCGAGGGAGGGTGGCCAACAAAAAGCGTTCACACACACACACACACACACACACACACACACACACACACACACACACACACACACACACACACACACACGTAAACAAACACACATGGAGCAAGAGTAACACTGGCACTAAGCCGTGTACTGGCTGGTGTTCACACAGCAAGTTGCACAGATTGAGGGCGTACCAGCGGGTGTTTACAGATACCGGAGCCGGAATGACAGTGTAAGTGGGTGGCGGTATCGCAGCAACTCTTTGAGCGGATGATGGCCCGCTCAGAGGGGCGGCCACACCGTGTGAAGCTGCGCCCACGGATCTTCTCCAGGATCCTCCCTGAGCCCGACAAAAACATCTCTAGTCCACCAGGAATTCGAGAGCTTTCAGGCAGCGGCGACACGCCAGCGATGCGGGCCATTGGTTGTTGAGAAAGAAAGAAAGAAAGAAAGACAGGGCAGGAGGAGTTTAAGAGGCGTGACGTCATCAGTTGAGGGTAACGAAAACGAGGCAGGGAGTCTCTTACTGTACTGTTACACTCACTCAAGGCGAAGGTGGAGCGTGTTGTAAGACCGGACGACGAGTACCAGGTAATTAAAGTGAGGACTGGTGGCACGGAAGGTGAAGACGACGCTACACTGTCAGTCAAAGATTACTCATTAACACCAGTACTATAATAATCATATTATTGTGTGTATAAGGTACAGTTACCGTAATAACCACACGGTGGCAGCATCACAGAGGTGACGCCATTATTCTAGACATAACACAAGTGCAGTTCCTGGAATACAGCGAGGGCTGGAATTAGTTACCTGAGTCAGTAGAGGGCGAGGGCTTAGGAGCTGTGGCGGCGAACAGTTGCTGGTAGTCCTTGCCCAGACTCCGCCGGAAGTGCTCGTCGATCTCAGGGTACACAGGTCCAGCTGCAACCAAACACAACACACGTTAATATCACTGAAGTACAACCAACTCTACACATGTACACTAATTACACACCTACTGAATTTTATAGATTCCCCTTGTGTCTGAACGTTTAGTCAATCAAGGTGCCATCTTCATGTCTGAGGGTTGACGGCCATGGCTTTCCACTTTAAATGTTTTCTGGGTGTCACTGATTTTGCAACTCTCCGGGGACCTCGACTCTTTAATTTCTTTAAACTATCCTAGTCTCTGTTTTAGTATTTTTATGCATGTAAACATACTCAAAAAAGTATCTTATCGGAGATTATAAATTCCCATACATCAACATACTGTACTCAGCTTAATTGGTCAGTAGTAAGGACAACAATTACCTCCCTCTTTATTTTTGTTTTCCTATTTCCTAACTATACATCCTCTTCCTAAACCACACTGTGTGGCAGTGTGGGGAGGGAAGGACATGGAGCCACACTACCACATCGCCCGCAGGAATGTGTCGGATGAGGGTGGGCGGTGAGGGGCGTGTACCACCATCGCCGTCGCCTCTTATCATATTAGTACCACCACTGCCAGCGAGCACCACCATCAGTTCTACCCGGTACCACCAGCATCAACTACCACCACCACCAGCAGCAGGAGGAGGTATCACGGCCCCAGCGTGTAATGCCGTACTTCCTCCGGGGCAGCAGATTCCCCAGAAATGATGGGTTTCTTAATGTCCCCGCTAGAGGCCACACCGGACGCAGCAGCTGACGCGCCACTCCCGTCCCGCCAAAATATCTAATCCTCTCTGCCCGCCAAAAATAATCGTCTGCAATTTTCTCGTTAAATTATACCCATAATTGGTTTATACATTCCTCGTTTGTGAAAAGTTGCTGAAATAATACCATACACTGTAGCTATGTCAGGTGAACCAAGGTGTTATTATAGAGGAACTATTAATGTTTGTTAGACTTGTACATTACGTTTCATGTATTAGGTGTTGGTGACGAACAGACAGCGAGGGATATAAATATTTCCCATCGACCTGCCACCTCCACCAGACATCCCCCACCCTCACCTCCCTCAGACATCACTCCTCACCTCCCTCAGACATCACTCCTCACCTCCCTCTGACCCCCCCCCACCTAACCTCCATCACCCTCTGGAATCACCGGAATTCAGGGCCGTCGGAGGAGGCGAAGCTACCGTCCCCAGCATCCTGTGTGATCGTCTTTGAGGATCACCTGAGCAGGTCGCTGGTGTATACAGGTGAGACGAAGTGAAGTCATGACCGAGGCGACCGACAGACTCTGTTATAGATTGTTCTCTTCGACGCGTTTGGTGAACATGGGAGTAGTGTCGAGGGCCACCTTGTAATGTGTACCACTGTAAGTTGAGTGCCACCTTGTGTTGAGTACCACTGGCAGTATTGAGTGCCTTTACAAATGTTGAGTGCCTCTACGAATGTTGAGTGCCGTCTTGTGAGTGTTGAGTGCCTCTGTAAATGCTTAATGCCACTTTGTGAGTGTTGAGTGCCTCTATAAATGTTTAATGCCACTTTGTGAGTGTTGCGTGCTTCTACGAATGTTGAGTGCCATCCTGTGAGTGTTGAGTGCCACCTTGTGAGTGTTGAGTGCCACCTTGTGAGTGTTGAGTGCCACCTTGTGAGTGTTGAGTGCCACCTTGTGAGTGTTGAGTGTCACCGTGTGTATGTGTGAGATGATTCATTGGCCAGGTGACGTGTGTGTGTGTGTGTGTGTGTGTAGAGTCGTAGGTGCACAGAGGGGGGTGGGGGGATGAGTGCCGCGCCCTCCACACTAGCCATGGCACGCCCGGAATGCGCCCACACCTGCGCCATGACCAGGCCGTCTGTTGTGCCCTCCCCTGCAGCCTCGCGTCTCGCAACAATTGCGGCGTAAATGCGTAAAGGTTCCTCTCTCGTGGTTACGACACGCTGATGGAAGATGTACAGTAGATGGAGTGATAGCGTTGACAGGTAGTGGGCAGGTGTGGGTAGGGAGGGTGGTGTAGACGGATAGTGGGCAGGTGTGGGTAGGGAGGGTGGTGTAGATGGGTTGTGGGTAGGGAGGGTGATGTAGACGGGTAGTGGGCAGGTATGGGTAGGGAGGGTGATGTAGACGGGTAGTGGGCAGGTGTTGGGTAGGGGTGATGCACGGGTAGTGGGTAGGGACGGTAATGTAGACGGGTAGGTGAGGGTAGGGGAGGGTGATGTAGACGGGTAGTGGGTAGGGACGGTAATGTAGACGGGTAGTGGGAAGGTGAGGGTAGGGAGGATGATGTAGACGGGTAGTGGGCAGGTGTGGGGGTGTGGGTGATGGAGAAAGGGGTGGTAGTGGTGTCAGGTGTGGGAGGGAGGGAGAGTTGTTGATTAGGGTTGACTCAATATAGCACAACAAATATCTGGAGAGAGAGAGAGAGAGAGAGAGAGAGAGAGAGAGAGAGAGAGAGAGAGAGAGAGAGAGAGAGAGAGAGAGAGAGACCTTCATTTTCTGGTTGGCTGATTCAACAACACTATATATTTCAACTCTTCTCCTCCCCTCTCCCCTCTCGTCAAATGAACTACGGTACACTCTCACCTCTTGTTTTTATACCTGAAAACCCATCGGTATTTAGGGGAGCCAGAGTGTGTGTGTGTGTGTGTGTGTGTGTGTGTGTGTGTTGCAGCAGCAGCCACGTGTACATATTTACCCCAAGAAAACATACCCGGGATGAAGAAGAAATTGAAACCCGCTCGAAGATGAAGAAAGAGAAGAAGAAAATATACGTATAGAGAAGAAGAATGAGGAGGAGGAGGAGGAGAAGAGGGAGAAGGGATTGAAACTCGCTCACATTCCATCGTCCGCCGCGCATATTAAGCTATGACAAAACACATTTTTCTCCCTCCGCCAGGCATAAAGGTGCGACCTTCTCCTGTTTCACCCACTCACTCGTGCTGGATGTCTGTCTGTCTGTCTGTCTGTCTGTCTGTCTGTCTGTCTATACCGCCGTCCGCCACCGCCTCACACACAGACACATATTTCCCTCCACGGGCAAGTATCTCGTGCATGTGGACAATTAGTGCGTTCTTGTGATTTTTTTCGTGGGTTTTGCTGTGTGTGTGTGTGTGTGTGTGTGTGGCAACGGGAAAAATAGATGACACTTACGCATAATCAGTACGCAATATAGTACAGTACTAGTAGTGTGGCATTACGCATCACTCCCATTACACTGCGTACGTACGAATCTCCCGCACAGTGCACACCTCCCTCGCATTGTGCACAACCCTCACATGGCGCCCCAAACCCCACACTGTGCACCAACCTCAACGACCACCACATAATAACCCCGCAACTTCACGACCACCACACCACCACAACCACCACACCAATAATATAAACTACTGCTGTAAACGTATGTGTGGGGCGTGTTTATTTCCCCCTTTCCTCACTACATTCACATAATCTTCGGTAAATTTGTCTGTTTCTCTGCCTCTCAACATCTGTGACGTGTGTTTAAGAGAAGGAATCATCATTCATCAGAGCTATCTTGTCATCACAGGACCCGAGAAGGACGGCCGACCATTACAGAGCAATTTGGGTGAAATTTTGGCAAGTAGTTTTGCTAAAAATTGTCGGGTAATTGAGCATTTTTGGCGTGACAGAGTGAGATGATGGATGGTGTGGCTTACTTACTGTGTGGAGATGGTGTGGCTCTGACTAGGCTGTTAAGAGACGGTGTGGCACTCTCTAACTGTGTTTAAATGGTGGTGTGGCACTGAGTACTTAACAGATGGTGGCAACACTGGGAACCAAACAGGTGGTGGCAACACTGGGCACTTAACAGATGGTGTGGCACTGAACACATGACTTGACACACAGCTCGCTCACAGCACGCAGCTAAACTCAGCAAACACAGCTGAGTAAACAATAATTAGAGAAGCTGTGAGGCTCTCCAGAAACGCGTTTAAATAAGACCTTATAAAAAAAAATAACAAGAATACTATTGCTTCTTAGCTTTACAACGAGAGAGATAATCTAATTTATCTTCACTAACAGTAGAGAATTTAGCTTGTTAACTTTACTTCAAGAATAGGTAATTTAGCTTCGTATGTTTACTATGGGTTAACTTTTTTTTTATATTCACCCTCTTAATAATGATACAACTTAGCTTTTTATTCGGATTCCAAAAACGATAAATTAGCTTATTATAAAAAAAATCGGATAAATCAGCTTTTTTTTTATGTTTATAGACGGGAGGAAGTAAGGGAAGAAGAAAGAGGAGGAAGAAGACGAGCGGTAGAGGAGGAAGAAGAGGAGCAGTAAAGGAGGAAGAATAGCGGTAGAGGAGGAAGAAGAGGAGCGGAAAGAGGAAGATAACAGTGAGGAGAGAAGAGGGCAGTAAAGGAGAGGAATAGCGGTAAGAGGAGGAGCGGTAGGAGGAAGAATAGCGGTAGAGGAAGAAGGGGAGAAAGAAGAGCGGAGTACGAGAAAATTGTGAAGGATGGATAACAGAGAGGGGAAAAGGAGGAGAAAAGAAAGAAAGAGGAGGAAGAAGGAGTGAGCAACATCTGGGTGGAGGTGAACAAAGAACAAGCGGAGAGAGAGAGAGAGAGAGAGAGAGAGAGAAAAAAGAGAGAGAGAGAGAGAGAGGAGCAGCAAGACGCAGGGGTTGTGGAAACCCGAGTTATGTGTGGTATGGCGCGTCTCAACTCTCACACACAGAGAAGAGAAGAGAGAGAGAGAGAGAGAGAGAGAGTTATTTAAGGACCTTGAGACTTTCAATTATTTAACTTATATTTCCTATATTGAAGGATAATGATAATGTTTACTCTCCATTGCTCAGTGATCTTGCAACATTTTTTAGATCTATCTATCTATCTATCTATCTATCTATCTATCTATCTGTCTGTCTGTCTGTCTGTCTGTCTGTCTGTCTATCTTTTCATTTGTGTTTTTTTTTCAAGTGACCTGGTCCTTTCAAAGTGCCCAGCCACGTATTGTTAATTCTGTGGTACTGTGCAATGTCTCTTTAATTTTCTGGTTAAACAAACTACTTTAGTGTCAGTGTCGACTTTGGACGATATTTGCAACTTCAACACACGCCACTGTGACACGTCTCGTTAATGTTAGGTTGTTAGAGACACGTTGATGGGAACACAGTGAGAGAGGAGGAGGATGCGTTAAGACGAGGCCAGAGTCACGTGAGAGGAGTGGGAGGCGGGCTGGCATCCTGGGCACGTGGAGTCCTGGTCGTGGCCAGCCGTCCAGTCCCGCCAGCCACTTCCCTCTTACACCACCAATAACCACGTTTATTCCGGCCCTCTTCTTCTTCTTCTGCGGGGAAATACATCATCACCGTCATCATCTTGAGGTGAGTGTTCTCGCTGGCCACAAGCGCCGATGCTTGCCAGACGTGCGGGCCGGGTCAGCCAGAGATCGCTCATGCCGGTAATTTGGGAGGTGTCGACACGGCTGCTGGGGCGGCTTCTTTGTTGCAGGTCTTGAGCCAGTCAGCCGCAAGGGGCGAGGCATACACACGATCACGGGCTCCTGATGGCTTCACCAGACACACACACACACGCACACACGTGAAGCACTCGGCTTTACACCTGCCCATAAATATTTTCAACACCACCTTCCAGGTTCCTTATTGTAGGCGGAGACGCTAAAACACATACCAACAGAAGATCTAGTTCAGTTTGTAGTGTTAAGAGTGTGTGGCACTACCTGGTGGAGTGTGTGGCACTACCTGGTGGAGGAGTGTGTGGCACTACCTGGTGGAGTGTGTGGCACTACCTGGTGGTGGAGTGTGTGGCACTACCTGGTGGAGGTGTGTGGCACTACCTGGTGGAGGTGTGTGGCATTACCTGGTGAGTGTGTGGCACTACCTGGTGGTGGAGTGTGTGGCACTACCTGGTGGAGGTGTGTGGCACTACCTGGTGGAGGTGTGTGGCACTACCTGGTGGAGTGTGTGGCACTACCTGGTGGAGTGTGTGGCACTACCTGGTGGAGGAGTGTGTGGCACTACCTGGTGGAGTGTGGCACTACCTGGTGGAGGAGTGTGGCACTACTGGTGGAGTGTGTGGCACTACCTGGTGGAGTGTGGGCACCTGGTGGAGTGTGTGGCACTACCTGGTGGGTGTGTGGCACTACCTGGTGGTGGGTGTGTGGCACTACCAGGTGGGTGTGTGGCACTACCTGGTGGTGGAGTGTGTGGCACTACCAGGTGGAGGTGTGTGGCACTACCTGGTGGTGGAGTGTGTGGCACTACCTGGTGGTGGAGTGTGTGGCACTACCAGGTGGAGTGTGTGGCACTACCTGGTGGTGGAGTGTGTGGCACTACAGGTGGGTGTGTGGCACTACCTGGTGGGTGTGTGGCACTACCTGGTGAGTGTGTGGCACTACCTGGTGGTGGGTGTGCACTACCAGGTGGGTGTGTGGCACTACCAGGTGGAGTGTGTGGCACTACCTGGTGGTGGAGTGTGTGGCACTACCAGGTGGGTGTGTGGCACTACCAGGTGGAGTGTGGCACTACCTGGTGGGTGTGTGGCACTACCTGGTGGAGGAGTGTGTGGCACTACCTGGTGGAGAGTGTGGCACTACCTGGTGGAGTGTGTGGCACTACCTGGTGGAGTGTGTGGCACTACCTGGTGGAGGTGTGGCACTACCTGGTGGGTGTGTGGCACTACCTGGAGGAGTGTGTGGCACTACCTGGTGGAGTGTGTGGCACTACCTGGTGGAGGGTGTGTGGCACTACCTGGTGGAGTGTGTGGCACTACCTGGTGGGGGTGTGTGGCACTACCTGGTGGTGGAGTGTGGCACTACCAGGTGGGTGTGTGGCACTACCTGGTGGTGGAGTGTGTGGCACTACCAGGTGGAGGTGTGTGGCACTACCTGGTGGTGGAGTGTGTGGCACTACCTGGTGGTGGAGTGTGTGGCACTACCAGGTGGGTGTGTGGCACTACCTGGTGGTGGAGTGTGTGGCACTACCAGGTGGAGTGTGTGCTCCTGGTGGAGTGTGTGGCACTACCTGGTGGTGGAGTGTGTGGCACTACCTGGTGGTGGGTGTGTGGCACTACCAGGTGGAGGTGTGTGGCACTACCAGGTGGGTGTGTGGCACTACCTGGTGGTGGGTGTGTGGCTACCAGGTGGAGTGTGTGGCACTACCAGGTGGAGTGTGTGGCACTACCTGGTGGAGTGTGTGGCACTACCTGTGGAGGAGTGTGTGGCACTACCAGGTGGAGGAGTGTGTGGCACTACCAGGTGGAGGAGTGTGTGGCACTACCTGGTGGAGGAGTGTGTGGCACTACAGGTGGAGAGTGTGCACGGGTGGAGGAGGTAAAGTAATAGGAATTTAGTGTATCGCTGATGGTTGTGATGGTCGAGGCATCATCCCTCCTTCAGTATATGGAGCGTCATCATCAACCATCCTTGACACAGATACCACGGCTCCTCCTCGCCCCCTTGGTGGTCTTGTGTTAGGTATGTGTCTTTGTTTGTGTTGTGTATGTTGTTGTACTCCTAGATTATTTATTAATAGTATTATTATAATCTTTTTTGTTTTGTTTTATCATCTTTATTATTATTTTTGATGTCGTCGTCATATCCTTCCTTGTCATCTTTATTCTATCGCTAACTGTTGTTCTGGTTCGTCTACTTTATTATTATTATTATTCATCGTCTACCCTAACATTATAATTCTTCGTCCCCCCTCCTCCCTATTTACCATGTTGTTCTTCTGCTCTCAGTGTGTGTGTGTGTGGTGTGTGTGTGTGATCCAACTTTGTTCTCTCTCCTTGCACCGTCCATCCCCCCTGCTCCGTGCCGCCGCCGCGCTCACGTAGAGCGCGGGGAATGTGGCGTGGCCCGCCCGGCCTTCAGCGTATCAGCTTCACTTGGGCCAAGATCTACAGAGCAACGCCACACCTCCCGCCGTAAAAACGCGAGCCAGCCTCCTGTTTCCTTCCTGACACGAGAGTTGTTGAAACGATCAGACCGGATGCGCTTAATGTCTGTTTTCGTGTGGCTAGTGACGTGGGGTATGCCGGGTTCTTGGTAATCCTGAGGGTCGTGCTTCTACGTGCTTTTTTGGTCCGCACCCTCCACCCGTGAATTTCACATTTAAAGAGATGGAGGAGGAGTGGCGGAGACCGCGTGTTGTGCATGCTATGTTGTGGTGTGTGTGTGTGAAGGGGGGGGGGGGTTGTCTTGTGTGCCAGCCCCCTCTCCCCATCCCTGGTCAACCCACCTCTCATCCCCCCTCACTTCACCTGGCAAGCGAGCAACAGACAGCATTAAGTCACTTTCTGGCGTCAATTCCAGGAGCTCTTGTAACTTCTTCTTGCCTCCGTCAACTCACTCAAGTCTCTTAAACGTTTTCTTACATTCCCAGGTCGTTGAGAGACAGTCTTCAATAACCGGTTGTCAGCCAGCTCTTTGCGCCTCCAGCCTAAATCAGGTTTTCTCAACTCGTCTGATTCTTTTATCTTTGTTGATGGAAACGTCGTGGTCTTCTTTGTTTATTTTAGGAAGTCTGGTTACGTTAGGTTTGGTTAGATCAGGTCAACTTTGGTTTGGTTTGGTTAGACCAGCTCAGATTAAGTTAGGTTATGTTTGGTTAGATCAGGTCAAGTAAGGTCAGTCTGGTTAGGTTAAGTCAATAAATAAAACATTAATTTTTTCTTCCTACCGAAATCTCACGTAAGAATCTCTGAGACTCTAGGTTGAACTAGATACAGAAAGCATCTTAGATCATTTACTATTAACGTCAGAAAATGAATTGTGTTTTTTCTGTGATAGACAAAGCGGATGAGGTATTAACGTGAGCAGGTGTCAGTAAAAGCTGGGATCACAGCGTCAATATTTACTCAGGCTTCGAGGTGTCTGACTTACTGTTAACTTTGACCAAAGTGTGTGTGTGTGTGTGTGTGTGTGTGTGTGTGTGTGTGTGTGTGTGTGTGTGTGTGTGTGTGTCAGAGTTTATTGTTTTCAGTCATTGATATGTTTACCTACGTCATTGAGAAAGAGATCCATTACGCTCAAATCTCCTCCCCGCCGCCACAGCCCAAGAGAACAAAATAGCCATAACCCCTAAAAATAACGAAGGAAAATGTTGATACTCAAACTGGACCGAGATCTTGTTGGGATACATTCACACACCAGGTTCTGTCCAAATCCCTTGCTACTCACCTGACTTATAACGTGGACAAAGAAAGATTACCGGCACATGGAGACAAAAACGGCCCTAAGTTAGCAATGTTTTGAAGGACGATATTAATGATTGAACTCGACCGGGATCTTGTTTGGATAATTTCATAACACTTACTTTTATCTACATCTGCTGTTAATTGTTCAAGTTATTGTGTTGATAATGTAAGACTCATACCAGCTCGGGGAAACAAGAGGTCATAATATATAGAGGGAGAACGCTGTATATTAATAACAGTCCTCCCTGAAGTTCAAGAGGAACCATCACCTAAAGATTAACCACCCTAACATTACTCGGATGGATTAGGTTAAGTTAGGTTAGCGTTGATGGTGGTGATGATGATGATGATGATAAAAGTGATGATGTGTCTGTGGCTACTGTATAATTTCAATAGGCAGTTTATCATTATTATTAGTGATGATTATAACCACGACGACGCCTCATACCGTCGGCCAGCGTGATGGTAGAAAGGAGGAGGAGGACAAAAAGGTATGCATGAGTGACATAGGTGGAGGTTGTAGCGTGCCGGTGTACAAGTCTCTAGGATGCCACAAGTTCTACACCTTATTTGGTAATTAACGAGACATAGCTTGTACTACCACTTGCCCTCCCCCCACTCCCATTCCTCCACGTCCAGACTGGTGGTGGTGGTGGTGGTGGTAGTGGTTTTAGTTGTGGTGTTGGTTGTTGTGTGGTTATGGTTGTTCTGGTGGTGGTTGATATTGTTGGACACGTGAGATGGTTTCAGTTGGTTTAATGATTCCGTAGATTCTTGTAGAGTGAGATTGGGAAAGGCAGGTCACGGAGGACTGTGTGTGTGTGTATGGACACACACACACACACACACACACACACACACACACACACCACACACACAGGTTAGTCACAGGTGGAAGACGTGAGAGGTGAAAAGTGTTGAGGACATGACGGAGGGAGGGAGGGAGGGAGGTGGAGACAAGAGGGAGGGAGGGTGGAGGACAAGAGGGAGGGGGGGTGGAGACAAGAGGGAGGAGGTGGAGGACAAGAGGGAGGGAGGGTGGGGGGGACAAGAGGGAGGGAGGGTGGAGGACATGATGGAGGGAGGGAGGGTGGATGGAAGACGAGAGGGAGGGGACTGTTGAGGTTGAGGACGTGAGATAGGGAGGACCAGGAGGTAGAGAGGGAGGGGAGGTGAGCGTTGGAGGGAGGGAGGTATGCAGGAGGCCCGCCACGGATGTGCCTCCTGGTCGCCAAGAACGCCGCGTATTTATGTGCTTTAGAGGACATTACACCGAGTGACTTTAAACACTGGGCCTGTCAGGTGAATGTTGAGGTGATATTTACCTTATTGCTTCACCCTACTCCCCTATCCTCCCTCCCTCCTCTTCTTGACATCCACCCCTCTCTCTCTTCCCCTTCCTTTCCTTCTTCCCCATCCTCCTCCATCCTCCTCCTCCTCCTCCTCCTTCTTCCTCCATCCTTCCCCTATCCACGTCCTCCTTCACAACCCCTTCCTCCTTCACTCCCTCCTCCCCCTCCCTTCTCCCGCCTCCTCCCTCCCATCCTCCTCCTACCTCCCCAGATGATGTGGGAGGGGATATGCTAATGACTGGTCGGCTGTCAAATGATCAGTGTTGGGTAATAATATCCATTTACGCGGAGCTCCATTGTGTATTGTTAACTAATGTCTATTTACTCTTTCCCTATTCATTTATTTATTCGACCCGCACTTACTTCTTTCTTTCTTTATGTATTTATTCACTCCACAAATTCTTTCTTTCTTTCTTTCTTTCTTCTTTAGCAATCTACTCGTATACATTCAGTCCCTATGTTTTATTTCTTTATTAATCTATTTAACCAAACGACAACCATAGGAAATTAAATTAAAACACATATTAGCCAAAACAAAATAATAACAGTAATACAAAAATGATAATAATAATAATAATGATAATAATAATAATAATAATAATAATAATAATAATAATAGCAAGGAAACGAGACAACACACACGAAATTTCACCAACATTCAATTTTCTTGTTTACTTCAACCTCTGTAAAATTTGTCTTATTAAATTCTTACATAAACACACACTGAAAAAACAAAACAAAATTCCGGGAAACTTTATTTACGTTCAATGATAATGATGATGTTTCTTTTTCATACCATCACTTAACTTCACGCGTGAATATTACAGCTTGATCATAAGTTTATACATTAAACCTTTTTGAGGATGATGGTTTAACCCTTTGAGGATGATGGATTAAACCTTTTGAGGACGATGGTTATAACTTTGGGGATGGTAGTTTTTAACCCTATTGAGGTCGATGAGTTAAGCCTTTGAGGACGATGGTTTAAACCTCTGAGGACGATGGTTTAAATGAGGTCGATGAGTTAAGCCTTTGAGGACGATGGTTTAAACCTCTGAGGACGATGGTTTAAATGAGGACGGTGGTGTAAACCTTTGAGGACGATGGATTAACAATGGATTCAAGTGGGTCCACAACACAACAGTTAAGTGTGGTACGTATATAAGTGTGGGTGAAGAATAGTGTATGTCCACAGGTTACCAGTTTAAGTGACTTCATTGTAGCTTGGTGAAGAGGTACCAGTAAAGTAACATAAGTTGTGGTGTGTAGAGAGGGCCGGAGGTGCCAGTAAAGTAACATAAGTGTGGTGTGTGGTGAGGGCCGGAGGTGCCAGTAAAGTAACATTAACTCTAGTGAGGGCCTATTAGGTACCAGTAAAGTAGCATTAAGTGTGGTGAGGGCCCAGTAGGTACCAGTAAAGTACATTAAGTGTGGTGAGGGGCCCAGTAGGTACCAGTAAAGTAGCATCAAGTGTGGTGAGGGGCCCAGTAGGTACCAGTAACATAACATTAAGTGTCGTGAGGGCCCGGGAGGTGTACAAGGAGGCGGACCCGACTAGCAAGCTCTCTTATGGATGTGTTTACTGGGGGTCTGGCTGGCTAGGGTCTGAGGTCTGGTCCAGCGGCAGTATTTACGACCAGCACTAATTCTTGTTAGTGTTGATGCCGCCGCCCTCGTCTTGTTGAGTTATGTTCCTGGGCACACTTTATCACTACCATTAACCTCTAATTACCACCATTCATTCCTTTATTGCTTTATTTGTTGGCCAGGTATTCTCTCCCGCTTTATAATGAGCCATCACTTCTCGTTGAGCCGTCACTTCTCGTTAGCCTTGTGTATGTACCTGTGTATGGCTCTTTTGTTTATATAGTGAGCGGTGATCGCATGGTTCTTTATACACCTCCGTCTCCTCCGTCGCTTCTCACTCCACAACATGTCGCTCTAATGATAGTTTATTATTTATTGAGTGTAATGTACGATATTTAACTGGTTTCTGAAGGACTGGATGATATAATTTTCGGAGCAGATGGACGACTCGAGGGGAAATATATAGTTAATTATATGCCAAGAGAAAAGTTTTGATATTTTCTCCTCCGGCAAGATTCTCGTATTTTTTTCTCTTCTCGTTATTTATATCGTAATAATTCTAGTTATTTTGACTTGATTTAATGATCACGTTTCACGGTCTCATATACCTGTATATTATGTTGTGAGAGAAATGATTTGCAGGGAGGGAGGAAGGAGGGAGGGAGGAAGGAAAGAAGGAAGGAAGGAGAGATGGAAGGAAGAAGGAAGAAAGGAAACGAGGGAGAGAAAAGGAAGGGGGTGGGGGAAGAGATGAGAGAGGGAAAGAAGGAAGGGGGAGATGGAAGAAAGGAAGAAAGTAAAACATGAGGGAGGGAGAGAAAGAAGGAAGGAAGGGCAGGGTATCTGTACACAAGCTAGAGAGCGTCTGGTACCACTAAACCACTTCAACCCCCAATCCCCAACTGCTCTTGTGAAGTTCTCATGATAATCGGCCAGTGAGTGTTGACCAACCCTTCACGGTGGACCGGGCTGTGAATCATGGCTGGCCACACATGATGGAAACACGTGATCACTTTAGTGTGTGTGTGTGAGGTTTATTTTCACATCCCTTCTAACATGGTGTGGTCATGTTGTCTCTCTGCCATGGTGAGGGTGAGTCGAGTATAGTGAGTTGCAGAATATACAATCGTAAACATTAAGTTGATGTAAAAAAAAATATATATATACTATGCATGGAGGACCACCACACGTACACAACGCCAGTGAACGATCATTAAAGCCAGGCGGAACCATCCCGTTATAACGAGCTTATATGACAACTGTTCAAGACACTGCAATGGCACACTTTAATTGGGCGGCGGGCTGTACCCCCACTCCCGGTATTCCACGTCCCATAACTTCCTGTTTTGTTGGTGGTAATTACTGGGGGCGGCAGGTGACACAGGTACACCAGTAAATAACGAGCAACATGAATTTTATTACGAGTAACGGGGCTGGTCGGGCTGTGAGAAGGGAGTAATGAGGGGTGGTGAACGGAAGTGGCGGCGACTGATGTGTTGAAGTGTTTCATCACCTCCAGTCAGCTCCTCGTCCTTCTCCAATTCCAGTATCATTCCTTCTCTTCCTCCAGTATCACCTCCTTCTTTTTCTCTCCATCTCCTCATCCTCCTTCTCTATCATTACTCCTCCTCCTCCTCCACGTTTTCTCAACTCTGTTTGCCTCATCACACATCACAGTGGTAAACCACAGTGTGTGTGTGTGTGTGTGTGTGTGTGTGTGTAATAATAATAATAATAATAATAATAATAATAATAATAATCATAATAATAATAAACGGTTTATTAATAGAGTTGCAGCCGGTGGCTGAAAATATACACTTACATTTGATTTAGACATAAAGATATAATATGCATTGAATACATTTACAGGGCTGTACAGTACATAAATCAGGAGTTGTTTATTATTTTAACAATAGATGGGTGTGTGTGTGTGTGTGTGTGTGTGTGTCACTGATACTCCGCGACTCTTACACTCTTGGTCTGTCGTTACTTCACAGTCACTCACGCAATCGTCAACTTTGCGCCATGCTTACTGATAATAATGCCGTGAAGATTGTAATGTGCTCTCTCTCTCTCTCTCTCTCTCTCTCTCTCTCTCTCTCTCTCTCTCTCTCTCCTAATACCCTGTCATCTTTCCTCATGTCCTCCTCACACCCTTCTTCACCACTATAACCACTACAGTATTAACCACTGTAGTATTAACCTGGTAGTGGTGGTGGGTAGGTGGTGGTGACGGGTAGGTGGTGGTGACGGGTAGGTGGTAGTGATGGGTAGATGGTGGTGATGGGTAGGTGGTGGTGATGGGTAGATGGTGGTGATGGGTAGATGTATGGCTGGGGTAGGTTTATAAGGATGGGAGGTTTAAGACTCGAGTGTACTGGATAAGACGGGAGGGTTTATACACTAATGTAAAGGGATAGATGTATGGGGTGGGGTGTAGCGGTGTCGTGTAGAGTGGTGGTGGTAGTTGTGGTTGGTGGTGGTGGAGGGGGTGTAGCGGTGTCGTGTAGAGTGGTGGTGGTAGTTGTGGTTGGTGGTGGTGGAGGGGGGGGGAGGTTGGCCACAAACAAAGGAAGCAGTGCGGGTCGCTCACTCTCCACAATTTTCACGTAGGGTGGGTGTGGGCAGGTAGGGCCCGCCTGGCGTAGCACGGTAGCTCCTCATAATACCCGGGACAAGAGAGAAACACTAAGGCAAACATAAACGTAACTGGTAGGTTGAGGAGCGCACTAGTATCACTCTTATGTTGGGTTGTGTAAGGTTCATTGTGCCGCTGCGAGTGGTGGTGCAGCTGATTATCTTCCTCCCAGGCCCTCGGCGTACACCTCAAGCTGGAGGCCCCTGAGTAAAGGCTCGCTGAACGATCCAATACGGGATTATTTATCCGCCGTTAAGAGTGTCGTGGGCCACAACCCGAAGAAAACAGAGAGTATACGAAAGTTAGTGAGGAGCGGTGGTCACAGGTGGGGGCTGTTTACAGGTGAAACGTTGCCGGAGGCGATTCGTCCAGACAGAGCCACGCCTGGGGCCCGCGGCTTTACAGTCGCATCCATCAAAACCATCTCACCCTATTTGCCCCCTTGGGATATATACACCTAGGGCTGCTTTTCAAGAATCATCCGCGCGAGGCGAAGTGTATTATTACGAAGCTCCACGCGACGGTCCACATGACGCAACTGGAGCCGTGAT
The DNA here is from genome assembly GCF_018991925.1 of Homarus americanus. Classification (NCBI taxonomy): domain Eukaryota; kingdom Metazoa; phylum Arthropoda; class Malacostraca; order Decapoda; family Nephropidae; genus Homarus; species Homarus americanus. Next base: position 6,334,700 of record NW_024737042.1, on the reverse strand, counting down.
TATGACCTTTACGTATGCGTGGCGCAGGTACGAGGGAGGTGCGTGGTGAAGGACGGGATGCGCCTCTTGGCGGTGGTGGAAGATGGCCGAGATGTTGAGCGAGCGGAGGGAGGTGGACGCAGATTACCCCCACGCAGCCGAATTTGTTCTTGGATTCTATTACTGTCTACTATATTCCTCCTCAACCACCCTAGTTAGTGTCTCTCTCCATAAACCAAACATCAAATGACTTAATATCTTCTAACTTAGCCAACACTCGGCAGAATATTAATGTATTTACTATCCGAGCGGGCGCCACTGTTACTCCTCTTTCTTCAGCTGGAGTTAACGACTTTAAGCTTTACACATCCCAAGCCACACCACCACATCTCCTCCTCACCTGGATGATCTAAGCCGCTGTGACTCCCCTTGTGATGCGGGCCAAAGCTTCCTCCTCGAAGGCTCTCAGAGAAGACTAAGCCACCTCAACGCCCTCCAAGACAAGGCAAACTACCGGGACCTCTGCATAAGCCAAACCATCCTCACACCCTTCAACATCAAATAAACCAATCTGGCCATCTGCCTCACCTGCCAGACCAAACAAGCCATCTGCCTCACCTCCCAGACCAAGCAAGCCATCTGCCTCACCTGCCAGACCAAACAAGCCAATCTGCCTCACCTGCCAGACCAAACAAGCCATCTGCCTCACCTCCCAGACCAAGCAAGCCATCTGCCTCACCTGCCAGACCAAACAAGCCAATCTGCCTCACCTGCCAGACCAAACAAGCCATCTGCCTCACCTGCCAGACAAAACAAGCCATCTGCCTCACCTGCCAGTCCGTACTTATTCTACCACTCCTTGGTTCCGTACCTCGTAACTCCTCCTCCTCACTCATATTTTACTCTCCTCTTCCTCTCCCTCCTCCTGGCTTTCTCTCGCCCCCCATACATCATCTTCCACGCTTTACTTTCTCTTCCTTCCTCTTGTATTGTCTCGTTCCTCTTCACCTCCGTCCTCACCCTCACGACCCTCCTGTGTTCCCCCCATCACGTGAGCGTTTCATCACACGTACACACTATGTGCTCACTCACTTACCATGCGTGGCGTCATACATATACGTGTGTGTGAATAAATTTGTACACCTCTCATGTATATATAGACTTTACAGGTGTGTGTGTGTGTGTGTGTGTGTGTGTGTGTGTAGATATACGTACAAGACATACGGAAATACGCATATGAATAGAAGACCCGTATGCATATATAACTGACACACACACACACACACACACACACACACACACACACACACACACACACACACACGTACGTCTTTGTTCCCAGAGCATCACCACCCACAGGTACTCCATCTCATCTCACCTGTTTCCTCCACCCTCACCCCCGCCCCTTCCTCCTCACACGTAAACAAGAACCTACTTTCCCTCACCTCTCATCATCCACTTTGGTAAACAACTACCTTCTCTTCCTCACCTTTCACCCTCATCGCAGGTAAACAATAAGGTGGTGTAAACAATCTCGGATAAATAAGATGTGAATGTAATTAAGGAATTTATAAAGAAGATCCTCTAGCATATTAAACAAGAACCTGGAGTAAACAAGAACCTGGAATAAACAAGAACCTGGAATAAACAGGAATCTAGGGCGTCCACGTGGAACTGCACAGTGTCATATGCAACAAGTGTGTGTATGTATACTAACCTCGCTTTTTCCATCACACACACACACACACACACACACACACACACACACACACACACACACAGTTTCTCCCCCAGTGATCTGTTCGTTCATTCTGCCGCCCTATCATGTTTACGTCTCAAGATATATACTGTATACATGGTCTCTTTATTTTCTTCACGTTAATGTCTCGAGGTGTTACTGTCTCTTTATTTTCTTCACGTGTTTTTCTCTAATGATTAATGTATCTTTTTCTGCACACGCATAATAAAATACATTATTGATTTAAGAAGCTGGGGTATCTTATCTTCTGGGGAGGTGGGGGTGAGGGTAGGTGGGGGTGAGGGCGGGGGGGATGAGGGTAGGGGGGGTTGAGGGGGGTGTAGAGGGTTGGGTGGACGAGTGGGAGGGCTGAGGATGGGGTGAGAGTTGAGTGTTTGGTGGGTTGAGGGTTGAGTGTTTGGTGGGTTGAGGGTGAGGTTGATGGGTTGAGGGTGGGGTGAGAGGATTAAGGGTGGGCGGGGGTGATGGCTACACGACTGTTGGCCATAATGGAACAAAGAGTTTTCGAGAGCACCATCCCTCCTTCCTTCCTTCCTTCCCTGCCTCCTTCCTTCCTTCACTCTCTTACTAAGTCATGTCTCCTCCTTCACGCCATCACCTCCCACCCTTGATATTACTCTTAGTCTCCCGACACCCAAATCCCTCCATCATCACCACCAATCATCCTTCACCTTCACCCTCCATCATCACCAATCATCCTTCACCTTCACCCTCCATCATCACCACCAATCATCCTTCACCTTCACCCTCCATCACCACCAATCATCCTTCACCTTCACCCTCCATCATCACCACCAATCATCCTTCACCTTCACCCTCCATCACCACCAATCATCCTTCAACTTCACCCTCCATCATCTTAACGTGATGTCTCTTACCATGGTAATCTTGACGTCACCTCAGCCTTGACATCTACCTCAACTACCTGTCTATCTGTCTCTCTGTCAAGCAAGTCACACACCCCCAAGGTTTGAGAATGAGCTTCGCCTTTTATTATATCCTGTCATCTGGCAATGACACAGTTCACGAAGTTAGACCAAGAAAACGCGCGCTTGCCTTCTTTTGTTGGGTATAGTGCTAAGTTATGATGCCAACTTATGTACCATACAGTGCCAAGTATTGTACTTTTGGCGGCATTTGTGGTGTGAAGTTATAGGACATTTATGTTGGAAATAATATCCTTTATGGTGTGAACTTATGAATATATGGTGGGAAGTTATGGTGTTTATGATGGGGACTTAAGACATTTACGATGCAAAGTTATGACACTGTGGGAACTTATTATACTGTTGCGATTAGAACTCTTCCTTTGTGTGCGCCCCCCCCCCCCAAGCCACGACCTGAGCGTGGTACAAGGAGACTGTGAGATGATAGTGTTCAGTGAAGGCGAGGGTCGCTGTTCACAAGGCCTCCTATGACGTCTCACAGGAAACGTCTTTAAGCTAATGGTGTGCACGAGTGAGAGATAATACTCACTTCCCCGCCGTGACTCACAAAGAGGAGACTGAGAGACTATGGCGTCTCAGTGAAACACAGATTATGTTCACAGGTCTCCCCCGCTGCGCCTCACAAGGGCATAATGGCAACGTCTCTCTTACATGGGAATTGGTATCAGCGTGACGTCATGAGCAGGATGACCCTATCTGTTGAGGGGTCAGGTGGGAGGTCAATTAGTGGCGTGACCTGCAGCGCCGTATCTGGGAGGCGGGGTCACCCACTCTCTCCACACGCCTCGTGCTGTGCTGGCCTACTTCTCCCACCAACCCATCCATCTATTTTTACCTCCTACTTAAAATTCACAACGGTTACATTACATCTGGGAGTGCGCGTGTCAACACACAGTTTGATGCACCACACGGTTGACTAATACTGGGCGTCCCACTTGCAGTGTTTTGTCATGATGTTATTAAGCATCAACTTAAGGTATGACCAGGTGGGCGGGAGTGTAGTCATCAGTATCATCAGCTGGTGTACGGTAAAGCCCCGGCGCGCGTGACGTGGGAGACTTCGACGCACCACAACCACTGATCCAAGACTAATGTGTGTGTGAGAGTTCCTCCGTCTTTATAAACTAAATAAATCTCTATGGTATCCACGCTGGCATTCCATTCAAATTGCTAAACATCAAAAACACGTCCCCGACGACTTCAAAAAAAGCGAGCTTAACCGCCAAGAATGTTGTGGCGAGAATGATGGAGGGAGGGAGGGAGGGAGGGGTTGCAGCGACGGGCGGGGTGACCAGCCTTGCTAAACCACTCACCAAAATATTGCGTCTCCACGTCGTCTTGCCACATTTCTCCACCACACGCCTTGAATACCTCCTCATCTTACGCAGCACCTCTGTCATAGGTAACATTTCCTAGGTGATGGTACTGAGGGTGGGGGAAGGAGTGTGGTGAGGGGAAGGCTGGTATAGACGCCGGGGCGGAGGGAGAAGGACGGTCCCATTCTACATAGTGTGTGTGGGCCGCAAGACGAGACTCACTCCGGGATGTGACGTCGGGCACCAGGCGGAACTGAGAACCAGCTACGCCCGATACAGGTGGCGACCGTGGGAGGTGGAGGGTGGGCACACATGGACGTTGGGACGTGGAGGGGTGGGAGGGTGGATCAACCAAACACGGACGTTGAGCGAGTGGTAAGGCCAGGCGGGTGTAGAGATTGTGAGGGTGGGTGACATGCTGTAGGGGAGTGTAGATGACATGTTGCCTGTGATGGTGACTGACGAATATGGCAACAATATAAATCACAATAATAATAATAACATTTGGGATTCTATTGAACGTTATACCAACTTGTTATTAAAAACTTAATGAAATGTAACAAATTTAAGATAATTAATCGGGCCGACTCTGTTCTGTTTGTCTTGACGTAGTTATTAAACATTCACCACCTCTCTCTCTCACATAGGATAACAAATAAGAACAACATTGCGTGTAGCGCGCAATTCCAGCAGTTTTTTTTTTTGCCTCTGGTTAGGTCAAACGGTAGGCGTGCCAGACAAACCGCACACGCCACTCCTTGGTTTATATACGCACCCGCAACTCTCTTGTTTAGATACGCAACCGCAACTCTTTTGTTTATATACGCACCCGCAACACTCTTGTTTAGATACGCAACCGCAACCTCTTGTTTATATACGCACCCGTAACTCTTTTGTTTATATACGCAACCGCAACTCTTTTGTTTATATACGCACGCAACTCTCTTGTTTATATACGCACCCACTCTCTTGTTTATATACGCTCCCGCAACCTCTTGTTTATATACGCACCCGTAACTCTTTTTGTTTATATACGCAACTCTTTTTGTTTATATACGCACCCGCAACTCTCTTGTTTATATACGCACCGCAACTCTCTTGTTTATATACGCTCCCGCAACCTCTTGTTTATATACGCACCCGTAACTCTTTTGTTTATATACGCAACCGCAACTCTTTTGTTTATATACGCACCCGCAATTCCTTAGTATAGGGAGGTTGGAAGCGAGGGAGGGCGGGAAGAATGGAATGGAGAGGAGAGGGAGGTGGAGAGGAGAGAGGAATGGAAGGATGGAGGGAGGAAAGAATTGAAGGTGGTGTGGAGGTAAGGAAAGAGGGAGATATGGATGGAGGGAGTGAGAGAAAAACAAAGGTACACTGTGGTATATATTCTCTCTCTCTCTCTCTCTCTCTCCGCGTTGTTGTTATTCATTTTCTCTTCGTCTTCTCTTAGAATTCTTTGTTTCCTTTTATCTTGTTTTCGTTCTTCTATCTTCTAAAATCTATCTTCGTATTTCTTCTTTTTCCCACTCTCTCTTCTCTCTCTCTCACACACACACACACACACACACAGGAATCAGGGGGTGTGGGAGTGTTGTTTGAGGCAAGTGCTGCTGGGGTTGGACGAGCTCGGCTAACAAGTTACACTAGGACCAACCCAGGGACACACACACACACACACACACACACACACACACACACACACACACACACACACACACACACACACACACACACACACACCACGATATCATCACTGAAGACCTGTAGAAAATTACTATTTAGATCACAGTGAGGTGTGTGTGTTATGGTAACTGTGTTTGTTTAGTAGTAGTTGTTGTTGTGGTGGTGGTGGTGGTGATTGTGGTGTGTTTGTGTAGTAGTAGTAGTCGTTACGGTTAGAATTAGTAGTAGTAGTTAAGGTAATAGCAGGGTGTGTAATGACTTTGGAGGAGGACCCGCCGACCCCCCCTGGCGTACCCCGCAGCTGCCACAAGATTGGATGCTGTACATGACCTTCGACTACCAAGGCGCTGGATCCATCCTGGCAAGAACACAACTACCCACTTCCGCTCCCCCCCCTCCCTCCCTCCCTCCCCCTGTGTCTCAGTATTATCCCGTAATGACTAGTATTTCGCGGCAGCTTTACATTGCTTCATGCTAGCGTCTCCCTCACTCAGTCATCTCGAATTCCTCTTGTTCGGCTTGCTGAAATCCTCTTACACCACTCTTGTTTGTTTTCGTTTCTCTCTTTTTTCTTTTCAGACTTTTAAGACAAAATAAACAATTAACTGTTTCTGTTTACTTGTAGACACGAGTCACCTGTCCCTCACACCTGTACGGAAATAATGATTACTCTTAACCTAAATAAAAGTCGGCCTTCTTACCTGTATGTACGTAAGATGGGGCGGGGCGTTGTTCTTAGTCCTTACACACACAAAATTATCTTTTAATACAAAACACTGAAGTATATTCTACTATCGTGTAATACGTCCATTGATCCTTTGTTTTTTCTTATTATTATTTATTTATTTTAGTACCCAATCCTCGCACCTGTTCACTTGTCTCCTGCTATTCCCAGTTGTCTGCTCTCAGTACATCGTCTACTCTTGGTAATGAACTCTTAATCTGCCTCTGACTTGTTCTTTAATGAATTCGTTTTCTTTCCTCCCCGACGGCGATGGTGGAAGGGGAGGAGGAGGAGGAGGTAGCCAGCATCATCATCATTAGCAACAAGACGTCATGGTCAGGATGGGGAGGATGTTGGCAAAGGTCAGCCCCTCTCTGTATCTCATACCTGGCGCGACCTCAACTCACCTCCACCACCATAACTGACTTCTTCTCTCCTATAGTGGCATCATCCTCGTCGCTCATAGTCTCAATATAGCCTCACCATACATGCCACGACACATCATAACGTAATACAACACACGTCACACCACACCACACCCTGCGACACAATCACCAGCATAAACCCACCGCGACCATGACAAATCCATCGTCAACATAATTATCTAGTTAACCTCCAGTGTATCCAACCCACCCAAAACATATTCGTACCCACTTCCAACAGCAAACTCAACCCACCAGCCTCTTTTGACCCACCAAGTCTCTTCGCTCAGCCTTCAAGAGACCCATCGACCTCTCCCTTAACCCTCCAGCCCACAACTAGGAGGGCCAGGGACCTCCCCAACCCACCAGCAGAAGACCAACCATGGTGCGTGGCCCACCAGTAACCTGGCCAACCCACCGTGTGGCGGCCATGTACGCTGGTGGGCCGCCCTAGCCTCGCACGGGTAACCCGGCTCTGACCACCGTATTTGGCTCACTCACCTCTCCTGCCTCGTCGCCCTCCCGACACCCACCATTTACTTCATTACTTATTTTGTACAATTTTAAGCATTTTGGAGTAGTGATCCATACGTACTGTCAACGTAATTAATATTCTAACGTGGAGAACAGCTTGTAATGTTTACAGACTTTGTGGCAGGTGAGATTTACTGAAGAGGGAAATGTGTAAAGGAGGCAACACCTCACCTTGCCCAGATCATGAATGGACGTAACCTTAGCTACGTTCTCGTCATTACGTATGCTGCGGTTCCTCGCCCGCTCCCACCACATGGCCATTACAACTCGCCCTTCTCACCTTTTAATTATTCCATTAGAAGTGGCATGAAATAATACAGCCAGTGAGGTAGTAAGGTGCGGGTGGCGGGGTAGGAGAAGTGCCCAGGGGTGAGTATAGACGTGCCCAGGCCAGGAACGAGCCGCAGCCCTGGACGCTGCCCTTCACAATGGGATCATGAATGGATGAGAGACAGACACACACTCCGCACACTCGCCCTCCTCGCCCTCCTCCTCCTCCTCCTCATGGCCTCCTTCTTTACCTTCTTCCGCCACCTCCACATCGTGGCCTCTTCCTCACGCTCTTCTTCCAACCTTTCTGCCTTTATCCATCTCTTAACCTTTCTTACCGCCCAGACTCACTATCTGTCATCTTAACTGCTACCTTGAGGTGCGTGCAGGTGTTCTCTGGTGCTCCCGGCTTCTTGTTGCCTAGATTACGTGTGTATGTTTCATGCCACGCCACACCTGTGTTGATAGTTGACGTGAGGCGGAGCAAGAAAATGCCTCCCTGACAGATGATGCCTTGTTACCCCACTACGACCCGTACAGCCTCAGGGGGGAGGACAATTGATGACACTTGAATGCATCATTGTTTGATTACGACAGATGACTCCATTGATCTGGGAAGAACAACTTACTATGTCACTCAACACAATTTTCTCCTCGAAGATGACTCTTGTATGTCTTTCTTACTCTCTGACGGCAACAAACCAACGTCAGTCTCCAGCCGGAAAAATTATTTGTTGTTGTTACTTCACTTTAGTCATGTGTTACTTTACCTCCACCCAGCACCACATGCGGCCAAGGGTGGTGACCCCTAACCTAGTTTCTGACCTTCGACAGTATTGTACCTGGGTGAACCACACCCCGGCTTGTCCTGGTGGCGGCGGCGTGGGTGTTGGGGCTGTGCGGGAGTTTACGACAGGTTCGTGACCCGACGCGCTAACAGATTTGTAGCCGTGATGGTGGACTGGGGGCGTCCAGGCCAGCGGGGCGTAGTGCAGGTGGTCCCCTGCTGACGCCACACTCCTTGTGTCTTCCTACACACTGTATCTCCCCCCCCCCACACTGTCTCTCCCTCCACCTTACTGTCCTACTAGTTTCCTATTTAAGTAAAATCTGGAAATTTTCCATCATGCTCATACTTCAGGAAAATACGTGAACGTCGACAAAAAAAGACATTGTTTTTTACACACACACACTATATATATATATATATATATATATATATATATATATATATATATATATATATATATATATATATATATATATATATATATATATATATATATAGTGTGTGAATTTGTACCCAAGACAACCCCCCCACCCCTCTCTCTCGGTGGGGGTGCAGCATCCCACCCCTGGACGTGCTAGCGCTGGGCTGATGGTGGGTGGTGCCACCTGCCGTAAAAGGGCGTGGGCGTGAGGTGGTTGAGAGGCCTTCTCTGACGGGGACGCTTGGGTGGGCGGCCTGCCCTGGGTGGCCATACGGGCTCCCCGATGTGTAAGAGGACCATCAGAAAGTATAATTACGTGATTACGTGTGAATGAATGGTAGTGGGGACAAAGGCCAGCAACCTGTGCCGCCGACGATGACCACAACTGTTGTAGAGTAACCACCCAGATGGCGAGCTATAGAGTTTATGTAGGTAGTTGAGGCAAGGCAGAGTATGGAGGATGTATATGGTAGGGAGGTCTGTTTATGGTTATACACAGACCTCCCCACCCACAGATATCTCTGGCTGTGCAGCGGTAGTCAACACTGACAGTTTACGCTGCGACGTGTTCATCACTGGAGGTGGTGTCCACACTGAACTAGTATGTTGTGCGCCACATAAGCCGGAGCAGGCGGGTAAGACGAGACAAGTCAGTCGTAAATCTTAGTGATGCGGCGAGTGGCGACCACCGCCAGAGTGGCTGGCTGCACCACCTCGCTCCCACGCCGCCCCCGGCACCTGATTTGCATCCCTGAATGGAGAGAGGAGCGTTACAGCGGACCTGGCACCTCCACCCGCATGTTAGCCAGTCTTCCCCCTGCTGGCCGCCCTCTCTACGCTTCCGGAGCATCACTAATAAGGGCGGCTGAGGTGGATCCCTCCTGCGTGGTGAGTTGAACCCGAATATCCCCCCTCCCTCCCTTCTGAACGGTAGGCAGCCAGGTGACGCTGACACAAGACCACCTCCAGCACCTCTTGAGCCCTCTGGCGCCCCACAACCTGCCACTACCTCCAGTCTCTTCACACCTCGTGCACACCTCCTACCCCGTTTCACTTCCCACCTCGTGCACACCTCACTCTCACTTGGAGACAAGAGGTCTTACAGGAAAAACGACCACATTCTGAACCAACAATACGACTCATGGGAACAAGACCCAGATAAAGTAGTTCATGAAGAGAGAGATAGAGAGAGTCTCTCTCCTTGGTGACACCTCAGTACTGTACCACGACGTAAACACGTAGAGGGTAAAGTGGTGACTGTTGGTGTGCGAGGGTAGCAGTGTGAGGGGGTGACGCTGTGGGGGCAGGGGTGACTGTTAGTGTGTGAGGGGAGGGGGCAGGGGTAGCTGTTAGTGTGTGAGGGGAGTGGGCAAGGGAGACTGTTAATGTGTGAGGGGGAGAGGGACGGGTGACTGTTAGTGTGTGAGGGGGTAGGGGTGACAGTGTTTGTGGGGGAGGGGGTGCCAGCACAGTTATCTTGTTAGCAAGAAACATAACGGGAGGAGAGGAGACCAAGAGCCGGTCTGTGTTCACCCCCAGAGTTCATCACCACACAGCCATCCCCGTTAAATTATGTTTATATTTTTCACAGTGTAAGACCATCGTGTGTTCTGGGGCAGCGAGCGGGTGGGGGCGCCGTCAGGTGTCTCTCTCACCTGTAGTGGTCCTCCCTGACCATGATGGCAGTAGTCTCCCCTGCCTGGTCTGTGGGCGGCCTTCACTCGTGTGTCGTCTGCTGCTTATCTCCACACACACACACACACACACACACACACACACACACACACACACACCAGCTGCCTCCCGCGCTTTTCATCCCTAGGTACAAACTACACTACGCCAAAAATAACTGCAGGTGTTTTGTTTGTCAGTAATGTATCAAGCGGCAGCATTATAAGGAAGAAATATGCCTGGCAAACTCTTTAATTAGATAAAATACTTTCAAATTTTAATTTTCGTCGTTTGCACTTAGGAAAACCTTGAAATATATTGCCTCGACAATGGAGTCTGTATATGCTACCTCTCTTTAAATACATTATTACATTCGAAGGTCAGTTAAGACAGTAAAAAGTGTTAAAGATGAAGAAGATGTATTTACTGCTGCGAGGTCCTTGGTGTAGGGACGGGTGCTGGTGGACCTGGGGAGAGTCTAGTTGAGTGACTTGCACACGCGTTCCCTTATCCGGATGGTAGGAGGGCCAGACTCAGTGCCTCCAGGTGCCAGCAGGTCATCATGACTGGCTGATCCGGTGGTGGTCGGGTCGGCACAAGTGTGTGTGAGGGGGGGCGAGGGGTCATGCTTGAGTGGTGGTGGTTAGAATTGAGACATCCACTCGTTAGTTACCAGGCACTAGTAACAAGGTGGAGGGGGGAGGCGTAACAGGTCAGTGGACTGAGGCAAGCGAGTGTAGGACGTATAGATGAGGCCACTGAGTAACAACAGGACTGGGCCACATGTTGAGCTGTGTGGCCATCCTGATGAGACGCCACACAGTCCCTCACTGAGAAGGAACTGCAGTGGTCAAGAGACCACAGGTGGGGATGGGTAAGTGTGCCAGGGTGGGTCTAGGTGACTGGTGGTATAAAGTCGGAGTGAAGGAAAGGGAACCCAGTTGACAGTTCACAAGAACACGCCTGTTGACAGACACACGTGAGGAACCTACACGTTGTCTTCGACACACACATACCGCCCCACAACTAGGTGGCTGACCTGGGTGGCTGACGCGCGCCCCTCACCTGGGTGGCTAATGCGCGCCCCTCACCTGGGTGGCTGACGCGCGCCCCTCACCTGGGTGGCTGACGCCCGGTTCTCACACACGCTAACTACTGCTTGCTGGCTCCTCGTGTTGGACTCCAACATTCTTTGATAATTACATTAAGCACGATACATTAGCCATTCATATAAGCCATCTAAGTGACTGCCTTAACTCCTCTTTATCTCAGCCTGAGTGTGTGTCCTGTCTGTCTAGGTTCCCGGATGTTGATAAGTGTAGTGAGAGAATAAAGCATTCGGTGGTTATTGTGAGGTAAGAGGTGTGTGTCCTTGCTCTTGGTGGGCGGCGGAAGACACACAACACTATAACTTGTGCGCTGTTACAACACTGAAGGCCACACTCACCTTGAACCACTTTACGGAGTGATGATGGCTCCTCTGGGCGGGGTGCGTCCCTGTGGGCGGGGCTGATGGGCGTTGTGGTCACCAGTGAGCGTGGCATGGGCGCCGCCTCCCGGGCCCTCTGTTGGCTGAGGTGAGCCGTGGCCACACTGTAAGGGGGCGGCAGGGGGCGCTCCGTGTAGGCGGGTGGCAGGTCCCTGTGGGTGTGTGGCTGCATGTGGGCGGGTTCTGCAGGTGGGAGATCATGGGCGGATAGGTAACGGGGCGGTACGCAGGTGATCACTGTTGGGCGGGCGCGGGCGGGGGCTGGCAGGTAGGTGGGTCGAGGGTGGTAGGGTGGAGGGGATGGGGAGTTGGAAGTGGGGGTGTGGTGGGGGAGACGTGTGGGTGGGGGAGAGCGACGCTTGGTGCTCATGTCTAGGGGCACGTCATCGTCCATGTGGGCGTGGGTGTAGTAGGCGTGGGCGTAGAGTGGCGCAGGGGGAGGGGAGTCCACCACGTTGATCTCGTCATCACTGGAACACCCTCGCTCAGGACTGTGGGAGAGAACACACAACTTACTTAACTGTACTACTAAAACAACTTACTTAACTACTTACAACACTAAACCATTACCCTCGACTACTTACGACACTAAACCATTACCCTCGACTACTTACGACACTAAACCACCACACTGAACTACACGAAAATAAAACCCACTATTATACTTTCCATATTATAAGTACACCTCTTAATTGCTCCATAAAACGCGGTATTAAGTGGAATGTGAACAGTGTAATGTGTACTACAATACTGATGTAGCTAATACCAGTAATTAAAGCTTGATGGTGAGAGTGTGTTAGGAGGAGACACACCACACAACGGGTATGTGCTGTGTTGCTGTACTGTCTTCTATGGTGTGCTGTGCTGTGTTGTATTATGCTGCACTGTGTTGTGTTGTAACATGTGTTATGCTGTGTTGTATCGTGTGTTGTGTTGTATCGTGTGTTGTGCTGTGTTGTATCGTGTGTTGTGTTGTAAAGTGACCACCACAAAGTAACATTACAACACTCGTACATAACTAATAAAAAAAAAATCCTGAATTATAGGAATACTTAATTTAAAAATTCTATTGTATATTTTTCATCACACTACGAGCCTCTGACACACACACACACACACACACACACACACACACACATCCATCGATTTTTAGCACACGTGTTCGTTCCTTCCTGACATTATTCCTCATGTGTTGAACAGTGTGTGGCCTTGTGATGTGACCCATGGCACTCAAGAGATTAATGTGTTAAAATAATTGATGTGTTGATGAGAATCGTTCAGTGTGTGTGTGTGTGTGTGTGTGTGTGTGTGTGTGTGTGTGTCGTAGTTTCATGAGAACAGTAAATACTCATCGTCTCCAGTTAACTCGCTTCTCTCAACCACACACTCATTAACACTCTCTTACCACGAATTCCTATGCAATCACCATCATTTTCTCGCTTTACCTGTCCTCAACACACCCACCCATGGAGCCACAGGTGAAGTCCACACGAGGAAGCCTTATTAGCTCGACCATAACACCTGTGTGAGGACACCGCCACTATCGCTACCACCACAACCACCACTATCACCCCTCACTACCATCACTCCCTGTCCACCACCACCCCTTCCCTAACTACTACCCCATCATCACCACCACCCACCTAACATCATTACCACCAGAACCATCACCCCTCACCACCATCACCCTCCGAAACCCCCCAGCACCACCACAACCCATAAACACCCCCACCACCACAACCACCCCTACCACCACAACCACCCCTACCACCACAACCACCCCCACCACCCCCACTAAAGGTTACGTATACTTGCCGCACGTGTACACACAATCCAGTTACTATTCGGTTTTATGAAGAAAAAGTGGTGGTGGGGAGGGAGGTGGGGGTAAAATATGGCTTTGTTGGTATACGTAATGTAACGCTTCCTGGAGGCTATCACGTGTCGAAATAGATGTAGCGTTGAAATGGTGTCCAGGCGAGAAAAGGAAGTAATTACAGCGTGTAGAAACAAATGTAGATGTGTAAAACATAATGTACAGCGTGTTGAAATAGATTCACATAAGGGAGAAACTATTTATATAACATAATGCCTGAAGCCTATTTAGTGAGGGAGATAAAGAACATCAGTTTTAATCCCAGTGAGAACAGAATTCCCACCAAGGTTTATTTATTGGTGATTTATATGATTATTTGTGTGTGTTCAAGGTTGATGGTTCACTTCCGGATCCGTTAAGACAGTGTTCAGTTTCTATCCTCTCTGACTTCTCTCCCGCTGTTCATATTCCTCTTACATAAGTTAAAAGTGAGAGGTGATGTGATCCAAGTGTACAAATAGAAGTCAAGGTTAAATACAGGTGATATAACTAAGGTACCTTAACTGTTAAACCAGGAGCGAACACACAGCGATAGTTTTAAGTTAGACAAATTTAGATTTAGGCGAGAAATAGGTAAACACCACTTTGGAAATCGAGTAGTGGATGAGTGGACCAAGTTCCCAAATATCATCAATAACTCGAGCACTCTTAGATAGCTTCAAATATGGGTTGGGCGGATATATGAGTGATATGGGTCGGGTGTAAACAGGGCCCGCTGCACTTTCCTTCATTCTTACGTTCTTTTAAGTTGAGGCGCTCTTATAACAATCTTGAAAGTAGAACAATTTATCCAATGTCATAGCCGCTGTCACTTTGTGCTTGTGTCATGCGGGTTAGTTCATGCATTGACTGGTGTGTGACATGCACCGAGTGTCCATGTGGTGACGAGTGAGAGCTTTTATGCATGCGAGCGCCAAGAAGTAAGCGCCAGGCAGAATGGGGCCGATGTGTGTGTGTGTGCGAACTAAACTGTGAGGTCATTATTTACATGTTCACAGTGACCAGCTGGCTATCAATAATATAAGTGACCTTTATTTATTGTTGTTTGTTGTCGGCCACCACGCACAATGGTTGCCGGAATTTGCCCCAATTCTGACTTAATTATGAAATATAAATGTCAAAGGGAGATTTATGTGACTGAAAGTGGTGTATATGCGTGACTGCTATTTTGTGTTGGCTTGTGCGTGGTGACAGGAGTGCTTTTCAAACACGTATCATTTGGTAGACGTGACAGTCGTACTAGTGTTGGCAGATGGACACTGTTGTTGAGGCAGTGACTGGGGGGTTACCTGATGTACTCATAACCGGAGAGTAACCAACAGTGAAGGCCATCACAGATCAGCGGAAGCCTTAGTAGCAGTCCGTGGAGGACCCGTGTAACACCTCACACTGGCTGACTGACCTACTTGCTACCGGGGGCTGTGTGTACCGCCTCCCTCCCTCCCCCTGTGTTGGGGCTTCTCCTCTTCTCTCCCTCACACAGCAAATATCCCTCAACCCCCCCCCCTGCCTCCCTCTCTCCCTAATACTCAAACCCCAACCTCTCCACCCTATCCCCACCTTCTCTCTCCCCTCCCCTCCCCCACCATCTCAATCCGTTCACAGCCAGAGTTCACCTTGTGGCAGCTTTCATTTCATTTCTTTCACATAGCTTAAAAAAGTGATATTTCACAGTTCAATGCCTCAGGAACTGTGAACTGGAACACCTGTCCTCGAATCGGCACATGACCTGACTGTTACTGTGACTGTTGTGATCCTCCTCCCCACCTCCCTCAAATACAGTCTCTTTTGTTCTTGGATTTTCTTGGCTGTTTCTGTAGTTCAGTTAGTTTAATAGTTTAATTCCTACAGTCACTTTTTATTTCTTTATTTTTTTACTTTTGATTGTTTCTGAAAGTCAATTTTCTTTGATGTGTTCAGTTTTTCGTTTATTGTGATTTTTACAGTTTTTTTGTTTTTCAGGTAAATGTTACAGCTTTTTGTGCTCAGTTTATTGTTATTATGTTACAATTGAATGTTATCGTTGTCGCATTCTGTTGTTGTTGTTTTTTATTGTTTTTGTATTTCAGTAAACTTTACCGATATTGTATCTCAGTAAATTGGGATCTTTTTATTCACCTGCCACCCCCACAAAGGTTAAACCATCATTCTTAATGAGTTTATACCGTCGCTTAAATAAACCATCATCCTCAAAGGCGTTTAAATCATCATCCTGTTAAACCATCATCCTAAAACAACATCTAAGCCCTCATCCTAAAAATAAAAAAAAAAAATAAACTCATTCTGTTAAACCATCATCCTAAAATGGCGTTTAAAACCAACACGCAATTAACACATCGCCATCAAAGGTTTATAATAAATTGCCCCCTGTTAATAACCAAGGCGCGGGTGATGGAGGAATGTTGTGAGACGGTCAATGAATTATCGCACCTTGATAACTTTATATAACTTTTAACATGATATATAGTTATTTATTATGCTGGCTGCTGGCCTTCATGTTAACTGGGTCACCGTGATAAAAGTCTTGCTTCTTTGTGACTTGGTGTGAATATTTGTAGTACAGGTGGGGGGGGGTACAGTACAAGGTGAGTGGTAATGAGTAGTTACACCTGGGGACTGAGTGTGTGTGTGTGTGTGTGTGTGTGTGTGTGTGTGTGTGTGTGTGTGTGTGTGTGTGTGTGTGTGTGTGTGTGAGGGAAATAAAGGGCAACGTGATAAAGATGAGGGAGGTAGAAGAGGAAGGGGTGGGTGACAGAGGGGCGGAAAATGAGAGAGGGTCTGGTTTGAGGGTTGAGGAGGGAGGTGCGTGTGATGAGGGACAGTGACTTAAGGAGGGGCGAGTGAGAGGGACAGTGACTTAAGGAGGGGGCGAGTGAGAGGGACAGTGACTTGGGAGGGGCGAGGACAGTGAGAGAGGGACAGTGACTTAGTGAGAGAGGGGAGAGGACTTGAGGAGCAGAGTGAGAGAGGGACAGTGACTTAAGGAGGGGCGAGTGAGAGAGGGACAGTGACTTAAGGAGGGGCGAGTGAGAGAGGGACAGTGACTTAAGGAGGGCGAGAGAGAGGGACGAGTGACTGAGGAGGGCGAGTGAGAGAGGACAGTGACTTAAGGAGGGGCGAGGAGAGAGGGACAGTGACTTAAGGAGGGGCGAGTGAGAGGACAGTGACTTAAGGAGGGGCGAGTGAGAGAGGGACAGTGACTTTAGGAGGGGCGAGTGAGAGAGGGACAGTGACTGCGAGTGAGAGAGGGACAGGGACAGGGCGAGTGAGAGGGACAGTGACTGAGGGGCCAGTGACTTAAGGAGGGCGGGTGAGAGAGGGACAGTGACAGGAGGGCGGGACTTGAGGGGCGGGGAGAGGGACAGTGACTTGAGGAGGGGCGGGTGAGAGAAGAGAGCTAGGAGAAGCGAGAGCTAAGGAAGGGGGTGAGGGAGGGCGGAGGCTGGGGAACCGGTCTTGGGGCGCGCGTGATAAGATACCAACTAAAGGCTGAGATTTGATAATAGTGTGTGGGCGAGAAACACGGACCTATCAGTAATGATCCTGGCTACTATTACACCCGTTTTTGTGTGTCTGTGGCTGTTGAGTTACGCACCACACACACACACACACACACACACACACACACACACACACACACACACACACACCTTCGCCTAACTCACTATACAGTATAATATATGGTGGCCACAACTCTCATCCTCCTTGTTTCTCCAGAAGATAGATATAATCATCACACGGTCGTCACTACAAGGTGTGTGTGTGTGTGTGTGTGTGTGTGTGTGTGTGTGTGTGTGTGTGAATCAGAAGCAACTCATAAAACAGCAGCGAGTGAAAGGATGCATCTTTTATATAAGTTAAGTGATATTGTGGCAGCCATGTTTGAGTCTCAGCTTATCTTAAGATGCGTTCTCACGACACCAGTCACAGGAAGGCATAAAACTCGACACAATTTCTGAGAATATGTGCCTCGTCGACCCTCCTGCTCAGACAACAAGGAAAGACATGAATTACTGTACGAGCTTCTGAATAAATGTGCTTTTGTTGACAACGTTGCTGGCGCTACTACGCAACATACACGAGGACAACAACAATAGCAAAAACAACAATGAAAGAGAAGAATTAACGTAAAAACAGCTGGCACTACTACGCAACATACAACAATATCAACAACAACCTTGAACACTAACACTAGCTTAACACAATACTCTATCCCCCTCCCCTCCCCTCCCCTTCATGGTATAAAGGCGGGCTAGAGCGAGGCCACCGCCCGACCACAACTATTCATTACCGTCCCTCTGTAAAATACTGGATAAACTCTTACGTGAAACTATTTCTTCCTGGGAAAAAATAATAAGAGACAGGAAAAAAAAAAACTGTAGGAAGTGAGACTTGATTGGTGACGTGTGACCTGTTGCCTGTGTGGTGCCTGGGGTAAGGATAGTGTCAGGGTGGTGATGAAGCACACACACACACACACACACACACACACACACACACACACACACACACACACACGCACGTATAAGTCACTCGGTTTAAGGTTAACGTACACACAGAGGTTCATAACTTTGGTACGTGATTCATATACGCCCTTCACCCCTTATTCGACATTATAGTACACACCCTATTAGCCACACTATCCTATCGACCACACCCTTCAAACCACACTACACTATGCTCCACACCCTGCCAACCACACTACACTATGCTCCACACCCTGCCAACCACACTACACTATGCTCCACACCCTGCCAACTACACTACACTCCACACCCTGCCAGCCACACTACACTATGCTCCACACCCAATATTGACAGTGTTTCACCATCCTTACAGTGCCACACACACACACTGTACATAAACAAAACACCATCACCCTTCTCTCCCCTCTCCGTCACCTGTAATCTCGCTCTCCTCCCCCACGCCCCGGATTGTGGTAGAGGGGAGTAAGGGTGGGGAGGTTAGACTAATCTCCCCTGTGTTAGTGTCGACAAACCTGGGAATGCGGTAGTGGTTAACCTCTTTGTGAACATATCAATGTCTCTCCCCCACCCCCCCCTCCCCCCTCCCTCTTAACTTCACTAAGAGAGATATCGGCAAATTCCCGGATGTCTGTTGACTTTAAGAACTGGCGTCTCATATGCTCGTAAGTTAGTTTATTTTATCGTAATTGAAGAGAGGGTAAAGCAGGAGTAGAGAGAGAGAGAGAGAGAGAGAGAGAGAGAGAGAGAGAGAGAGAGAGAGACTTCACGCACCACTTCACACTGTCAGTCTGCAGGCACCTTGGCAATACCTCGCACACGTTATTTATTATTTTGTCCTTGGTGATACCGTGACAAGGTGTGAGTGTGTGTGTGTGTGTGTGTGTGTGTGTGTGTGTGTGTGTCCTAGAGGCCCTTTACATAAACCAAAACAACAAGCCCTCACTTATGCACTCTATTTAAACTGAAGAAGACAACTTAACTTTTTATCTGCTAGTCTTCAAAAAAATAAAAAATAAAAATAAAAAAAACAAACGTAACATAATAATACTAAATTATAAGCCTCCTGGGACGTCTATTACTAAGACACGTCGTGCAGCTAGAGTTTACTGGACGGACGCCGACGTGAAGGAATGACGGAAGGAAAAGGCAAAACGTATAATGCGTCTGTGGTCGCCGAGGCATAAAAATATGTGTATTAAGTGTTGTGGTATAATTACAGTGTGTGTGTGTGTGTTATCATGCCAGAGGTGGTGGTAGTTGTGGTGAGTAGCGATGATAGTGGTGGTGGCAGTTGTGGTAAAGAGCGATAGTAGTTGTTGTTGTGGTGAATAATGTTGGTAGTTGTGGTGAAGAGTATTGGTAGTAGTAATAGTAGCGGTGGTTACGATGGGTGATACTATAGTAGTAGTGTTGTGACTGTAGTAGAAGTAGTTGTTAAAGTTTGACAAAGTACGGTACAGTAGTAGTCTTCCATGCACGTAACGCCATATTTACTCTTCTATACGATATACCACAAGTTAATTAATAAGATCTCCCCTCCCTCCCTCCATCTCACCCCTCCACACCCCCCTTCTCCTCTCCACACCCCCCCACTCATCCCCCCTCCACACCCTATCCCACCCTCTCAGCGTGACTCAACCGCACCATTCATGAATAGTTGGTTCGTCTACTCACTCCAGACTCACCCTCTGTTTACTCATAATATTTAACATCACTTTACTTTCTCACCACATCCGCCTGCAAGTACATCCTAGTCTCCATTATACGTACATCCTAGTCTCCAGTATACGTACATCCTAATCTCCAGTATACGTACATCCTAGTCTCCATTATACGTACATCCTAGTCTCCATTATACGTACATCCTAGTCTCCAGTATACGTACATCCTAGTCTCCAGTGTACGTACATCCTAGTCTCCATTATACGTACATCCTAGTCTCCAGTATACGTACATCCTAGTCTCCATTATACGTACATCCTAGTCTCCAGTGTACGTACATCCTAGTCTCCAGTATACGTACATCCTAGTCTCCAGTATACGTGCATCCTAGTCTCCAGTATACGTACATCCTAGTCTCCAGTATACGTACATCCTAGTCTCCATTATACGTACATACTAGTCTCCAGTATACGTACATCCTAGTCTCCAGTATACGTACATCCTGGTCTCCATCCTCACATACAATACATCCCTAGTCTCCAGTGTACGTACATCCTGAGTCTCCAGTATACGTACATCTAATCCATTATCGTACATCCTAGTCTCAGTATCGTGCATCCTAGTCTCCGTGCTCGTACATCCCTGGTCTCGGTATCGTGCATCCTATTCTCCATTACTCTGTGGCCTAGTCTCCAGTATCGTGCATCTGGTCTCATTATACGTACAGTACATCTATTCTCAGTGTGCGTACATCCTAGTCTCAGTATCTACGATACATCTAAAGTCTCCGTGCTCGTAGTCTCCATTATCGTGCAGTACATCCTAGTCTCAGTGTCGTGCATCCTGATCTCAGTATCGTGCGTCTAGTCTCCATTATCGTCATCCTAGTCTCCATTATGCGTACAGTACATCTAGTCTCCGGTGTTACGTACATCCTGATCTCCCGATATCGTACATCCTGGTCTCAATTGCGCCGTACATCACCGGTCTCGGTATCGTGCATCCTGGTCTCGGTGTCGTCGTCCTGATCTCCAGTATCGTGCATCCTATTCTCAAATTATCTGGTACATCCTGGTCTCAGTATCGTGCATCCTGTCTCGTGCCATGCATCCTGGTCTCCAGTATCGTACATCCTGAATTTCCGTGCTCGTGCAATTACATCCTGTTCTCCAGTGTGCGTACATCCTAGTCTCAGTATCGTACATCCTAGTCTCCGTATCGTGCATCCTGAGTACCATTATCATTACAGTACATCCCTATTCTCCAGTGTACGTACGCTCTAATCTCCAGTACTCGCATCTAGTCTCCATTATACGTATCCCTGGTCTCCATTATCACGTTGAGTACATCCCTAGTCTCCAGTGTACGTACATCCCTGATCTCAGTATACGTACATCCTAGTCTCCATTATACGTACATCCTAGTCTCCAGTATACGTACATCCTAGTCTCCAGTATACGTACATCCTAGTCTCCAGTATACGTACATCCTATTCTCCATTATACGTACATCCTAGTCTCCAGTATACGTACATCCTAGTCTCCATTATACGTACATCCTAGTCTCCAGTATACGTACATCCTAGTCTCCAGTATACGTACATCCTAGTCTCCATTATACGTACATCCTAGTCTCCATTATACGTGCATCCTAGTCTCCATTATACGTACATCCTAGTCTCCAGTATACGTACATCCTAGTCTCCAGTATACGTACATCCTAGTCTCCATTATACGTACATCCTAGTCTCCATTATACGTACATCCTAGTCTCCAGTATACGTACATCCTAGTCTCCATTATACGTACATCCTAGTCTCCATTATACGTACATCCTAGTCTCCAGTATACGTACATCCTAGTCTCCATTATACGTACATCCTAGTCTCCATTATACGTACATCCTAGTCTCCAGTATACGTACATCCTAGTCTCCATTATACGTACAGTACATCCTATTCTCCATAATGCGTATAGTTGTATAATGGTAAACACTGTCTCCATTGTTAACGTAGACGGTACAGATTAAGGCATTTATTATGTATCTATTTCCTTATATCTTCTGGACCTAAATCTCATCCACTTTACACTACACTAAGTGGACCACCGCACCACTTTACGCTTCAGTAACTGTAGTGAGCTGTTACGTAACCCAGGTGAGGTTCAGTAAAGGTTGTGGATAGTTTGTTTAGGAGTCAAGCGGGTGAAGGTGGCTCACACGACGTGCACAGTGTGGGTGTTTATTGGCTTACTGTGTGTGTGTGTGTGTGTGTGTGTGTGTGTGTGTGTGTGAGGGAGGAACGACACACGACACAGGGGTGGGGGACTACAGTCATAAATACCAGAGTGTTATCACGTCCTATTAATATCCCAGGGCCCTCACCTACAGTGTTTTGTAATCAGCATGTTACCTTGACCCCCCACCACTCACTCACTCACTCTGTCTGTCCTAGGGAGGAGTACCCCCTGAGTAGAAAATATTCCCCCACCTTCCTCATTGATTCATTTACTTACCTGCATATACATTAACTTTAACTTACACACACACATACACACATTCTTACTTGTAATAGTAAAGTATAAATTTTTGTCCAAAATATAGTATAGCGACACGATCCCTTCCTCCTCTGTGTCTTAACGAGGTCAGGAGGAAGCCAGGAGGTCGGTGTGATAGTTTATGGGGAAGGAAGGAAGGAAGACATTATGCGAGTGTCCCCAGGTAAGTCGTCGGGACCCGGCAGGTATGACTCATTCCTAGGTAGTGAGTGTTCCCAGGTAAGTACCTGGCAGGTATGACTCACCACCGGCAGTAATCTCCACTTGATCTGACTATCTCGTTATCGTCTCGCCTCTCAGCGGTTATCTAGGCACTTGAGGAGATTCCAAGAGGTGAGTCACACTACCCGTTATGGGAACCGAGGCACCCGACACACAGCAGCAGTTTTGAAGAGATAAGTTTCTTTGTTTAAGCAGGATGATAGTACGGGAGGGAGGGCTGAGGGGGGTCTTGATTACTTGTTTACAAACACTACAAGTGAGAGAGATATATACTCGTATATTCATAAGAGCTTTATATCATCAGTTACCTGGTGAAGTGTGTTTTGTTAATACTTATACGTGAACAAATGTAGTACGATTTATTTAACTAGTGGCATGTAAAGTGCCAATTCTGGGGCACTGCCGTGCGTGGCACTCGTTGTGAGGGTCATCTGCTTTACTGTGATTGTCATCACTATCATCCGTTGATCACTGTCAGCTATACTGTCACCACCACCACCATCACTTTTCATCTATTGATTACTGTCAACTAGACTGTCACAGCCACACCACCATCACTATGAGTCTCATCACTACCACCACCACCACCGCTCGTGTCAGTGTATCCCAAGGAGGGAGGTTGGGGACGCCTTGTGTCGTGTCAGTAAAGTCAACCGGAGACAGCGAGATGCATCGGTCACCTGTGGATTATTAAACCAGGTGAAGGTGTGGCGCTATGTGTGTGTGTGTGTGTGTGTGTGTGTGTGTGTGTGTGTGTGTGTGTGTGTGTGTTATCTAGCAGTGCTGGAACGTCCTCGAGACACACCACTTCGTTCTCTACATAATCTACTGTGCATCCTCCTGTTGTGTTTTCTTACCCGGGATCTTATCTGCGATCCCAAAATAACCTGAGAACCTTTCCCTGGTGTCCATTATGCTCTCTCTCTCTCTCTCTCTCTCTCTCTCTCTGCGTCCTGTTGTCTCCCTACGTCATCCCGGTCAAGGGTAATGAGGTGGGGCTCGTCCGTCCTCGTTCATTACGCACTTTAAATATGGCCGTGAGTGGGCGAGTTTCCTGGGGTAGTGGTCTACTGTACACAGGTCGAGGAATGTGAGTGATGACAGACACGAGGCCGGGGCTGGCATGTGGGTAATGCTGCCTTGCTAAACTGACCTCCTTTCTCACACACACACACATACCGCCCCTCCCTCACACCCTTACACATACTGTTCCCTCCCCCCCCCCCTTCCTCTCATCCTACAACACACGCCACCCATCCCCCCTTTTCCCCCCTCACTCATCTCACCTCACACACACAGAACCTCCTTCCTCACCTCCACAACCCCACACACCAGAACCTCCCTCACCTCCCACCCCCACACACACCGGACCTCCCCCCTCCACACATCATCCCTCCTCCCATCCCCACATCATCCTCCTCCCATCCCACACCATCCTCCTTCCCACTCCACACCCCCACACACACAGAACCTCCTCACCTCCCACCTCCACACTGAACCTCCTCACCTCCCACCTCACACACATCATCCCTCCTCCCATCCCACACACCATCCCTCCTTCTACACCTCCTTTACTCCCATCCCACACAAACACACAACGCCCCGCCATGACGCAACCTTCCCCTGGGCTACACTCGTCTTCATTTCCATCTCCAGCAATAGACCAGTTGGATCCTTAACCCACACACTAGCTGGTTCCTAGTACAGTAAATCAGCTGGTTCCTAGTACAGTACATCAGCTGGTTCCTAGTACAGTACATCAGCTGGTTCCTAGTACAGTACATCAGCTGGTTCCTGGTACAGTACATCAGCTGGTTCCTAGTACATCAGCTGGTTCAGTACATCAGCTGGTTCCTAGTACAGTACATCAGCTGGTTCCTAGTACAGTACATCAGCTGGTTCCTAGTACAGTACATCAGCTGGTTCCTGGTACAGTACATCAGCTGGTTCCTAGTACAGTACATCAGCTGATTCCTGGTACAGTACATCAGCTGGTTCCTAGTACAGTACATCAGCTGGTTCCTGGTACAGTACATCAGCTAGTTCCTAGAACAGTACATCAGCTGATTCCTGGTACAGTACATCAGCTAGTTCCTAGAACAGTACATCAGCTGATTCCTGGTACAGTACATCAGCTGGTTCTTAGTACAGTACATCAGCTGGTTCTGAGTACAGTACATCAGCTGGTTCCTAGTACAGTACATCAGCTGGTTCCTAGTACAGTACATCAGCTGGTTCATAGTACAGTACATCAGGGATAATCTGAAGTGTGAAATAAATAAGGAAATAAAAACTGAGCGGAATACAGAAAC
>NW_024737042.1:6240797-6309478 GCF_018991925.1 Homarus americanus | reverse complement strand
CACCAGGTGACTTCGCCCTATGAGTCACGGGTCTGTCTCGGTCTCGGTCATTCCAAAATCCTTCCTCTAGTATTCTTCAGCCTCCCTACCTGTGTGCCCCTCCCTGTGTGTTTCTCCTGTAACCCCCTGTGTGCCCCTCCCTAACTTTCACTGTGCCCCTCCCTGTGTGACCCTCCCGTGTTCTTCCCTGTGCCCTCCGTGCCCCTCCTGCGTTCTTCCCTGTGTGTTCTTCTCTGTCTGCCCTCCCTGTGTAACTTTCCTGTGTGACCTTCCCTGTACTCATCTATTGAGGGTGTAACAGCAGCAAAACTCCTACAGAACAAACACCCACAAGCACTGACAAACGCCCTCCCAGGTGTCAAGTACACGGCCCTACAGCTGGTCAAGGTGAACCACAAACCGGTTGCAATAGGGCTTCCAAGAACTCCCAACCATAACCGTCGTTGGTGACGTCAATGAGAGGGGTTGGGCTATAAGGCCTTCCTGAGGGGGTAGGGTTGTAAACACGACGTCCGTCCCCATCACGAGTGTGGCATTTCCAGTGTCACTCCTCACACACACACACACACTACAGTCCGGATTATCAGTCTGTGTCTAATCCACGTATGTTTACAACTGCGGTAGTGATGATTCATATAACTATTTTATCCCTTCCTTTCAATGTGTTAGTCATCACCCCGCCAGTGTTGTATTAATATTATACGTATTTCCTATTGTTGTCATGGCCCGTCGTGTGTTCCTGGTGCTGTGTTGTGTCCAGGTTTAGGTTTATGGATGACACGTAATTTATGTTGGTGTGTGGGGAGGAATGTCACCCTGTTACATACTAGTTACGGCTGTGGGGTGAGACGTTTGTTCGTCGTGTGAAACATTATTATTATTATTATCTTTTTTTTTTTTTTTTTTTAGTTCGGAGATGAGACACTTAGCATTTGATGTATGCGCGTGCGTGCGTGCGTGCGTGTGTGTGTGTGTGTGTGTGTGCATACCAATTCCTCGGTTGATGATCCAGGTTTCTATATCGCCTCGGTGAAGATATCGATCGCTACAGTGCAACAGTCTATTGTGCATTATACACACATCAACTTTACGGTTCCGTCAGGTATGGTCGGCATCCAGGCTTTCATAACCACAACTACAACCGCCACAGAATTAATCCACGACAGGTAAAAACCAGGTAAGGAATCGACTACGACGACCAGCTATTTTACGACCTTTGATAAAAACAGAAGCATTTCGACTACTTTTATTTTCGTTTTTTTTGTTATCGTTGGAGTCAATATGTTAATATGTGAGATGTTGCTGTGTGTGTGTGTGTGTGTGTGTGTGTGTGTGTGTGTGTGTGTGTGTGTGTGTGTGTGCGTGCGTGCGTGTCACACCTGAAGGCTTCTACACCTTAGGCTGGAAGACACACCATGAATATCCGGATTATCGTCATACAGGGAAAAATATTCAACACATTCCATTTTAGCTTCTGCCTTCACCTCCTCCACGAGACAGTGACGTCATGAGGCCATCCTGCTACTGTAAGACCTCTGAATGTATATGTATTTACTAACACCATAAAAGTTATTGTATTCCAGATCATAATAAATTTCTTATGATGAATGTAATACAGTGTTTATCAGGAGGCCTTCAAGAGAGCTACACCACTCGATAAGTCTCAACATGTCAGTATTGCTGTTGTTCACTTTTATGAGTATTATTCTGGCTAAGTAAACAGGTGGACGTAGGTGGTGCGTCAGTGAGCCATCCAGCTGTCAACCGTGATGGATGTTGAGATTTAGACGGACAAACAAAAGATCATCGAAGAATTCCAAACTTGTATGACTCAAATAACAGATATGTGTTCACCCTCCCCTCCACCTTTCACCCCCTCCCCGTTGTGAATGTAAAGTAATCTTTGTATTTGTCTTGTTTGAAGTCTATATTTGCACAGCAGTTGACCTTGAGTTTATTTTGGTGTGTTCTCTCTAAAATGTCACTTCATACACTTCACCGCCCGAATATGTTACAGGAATCCTTAAAATAAACACTAGATTTCACGTACTGTAATCCTTAAAATATTCAGGATTGTATTTTTTGTAATCGCTGCAAACCGTCAGCTTAACTAACCTAACCATTAACATATTAAGCTGGGTATTATAATATTGGTTAGCTAAGCCACAACAATTATAAGAAATTCGTGAACCTTTTAGACATTGTATAAAATCCTTAGTTACATAATTATATTCCTTGAACATTACCAAGGTGAATAATGTGGGTCATACATCCTCCTTCCTCGCAACACTTTCTAATCTTTCATCAGTATAACATGACAGAGTTTCCTGGTCTTGGTGGAATAATGTGTGAGTTGGGGGAGGTTAGAGGGTCAATTGTATGGATGCTTTATACCCGAACCTTCGAATCTATGTAAATAATGATGTTGTAGTTGTTCTTTTGCTGTTGTTATTATTACTATTATTATTATTATTATTATTATTATTATTATTATTATTATTATTATTAGCAGTAGTAGTAGTAATTTTATCACTATTATTATTATTATTATTATTATTATTTTCTACAAGATGTCCGCCTCCCACTGGCCGCGCGGCGAGGCTGGTGAGTAACGCTGTTGGTCTCCATCATGTCAACACACTTTCTCTCGGATATAAGAGAAATTATCCATTAATCGCATTATTGCAGTCGCCGTGCCACTTACCACCAGTTATTGTGCCACTTATGACCACATCCTCTTGCCACTTACTACTACAATCAATTAAATTACCTGAAACTTCCACTTACAACCTCATGTTATAACCTAAAGTAGTTTGTGTTGTTGTGTCTTGGCCTCTAACCTCCACCACTACCACCACCATCTCTGCTACCACCAGTACCTACCACCACCCACCACCACCACCACCACCCACCACACCACCACCATCTCTACCACCACTACCTACCACCATCTCTGCTACCACCACTACCTACCACCATCTCTGCTACCACCACTACCTACCACCATCTCTGCTACCACCGCTACCTACCACCATCTCTGCTACCCACCACTACCTACCACCATCTCTGCTACCACCACTACCTACCACCATCTCACCACCACTACCTACCACCATCTCTGCTACCACCACTACCTACCACCATCTCTGCCACTGTCTTCATCACTACTATTCGTCTCTGTTACCACCACCATCACTACCACCACTACTACTACCACCACATACCACCAGCAGACCTTACACCGGCCCATAGCTTGAGCGAGCCATGATTGGTATTTCCTGACACTGGACTGACGCTTAGGGACTGTCAGCCATAAATCTGGCACACAAATGTACACTTCCTGACTCTGGTGACACGCCAGTATGTCAACCCTGAGATTGACATACGAAGACGATTGATGATACTGACATTGCCCTGACTTAAAAGTATGTCAGCCTTAAATTCCGACGCACAAGCAGTGGTTTCTGACGTTGTGACTGACGCTGAAAGATGTCATTCCACCCCATCGCTGGTCTAATTGCTTGTTGGAATTTATGGTGACGAAGCCCTGCACACCCCCCTCCCCGCTTGACTGTGTCACCCTCACCCCCCCCTCTGTACCTCCCCCCCTCCTTCCCCCTGGCTGTCACCCTCCTGTACCCGCCTTGGCTGTGTCACCCTTCTGTACCTCCCTTGGCTGTGTCACCTCCTGTACCTGCCCTTGGCTGTGTCACCTCCTGTACCCGCCTTGGCTGTCACCCTTCTCCTCCCCACCCCCCCCACCCCCACCCACCACCTGTCTCCTGTACCCACCATTGGCTGTGTCCCTCCTGTACCCCCTAGGCTGTCACCCTCCTGACACCATTGGCTGTGTCTCCCTCCTGAGCCACCTTGGCTGTGTCTCCCTCCTGTACCCCCAGGCTGTCACCTCCTGTACCTACCATTGGCTGTGTCTCCTCCTGTACTCCCTGAGCCACCTTGGCTGTTCCCTCCTGTACCCCCCAGGCTGTCACCTCCTGTACCTACCATTGGCTGTGTTCCCCTCCTGTAGCCACCTTGGCTGTGTCACCCTCCTGTACCCCGGAAACTACAGGTGCATTTACCTCGTGTTGGGAAACGGCGAATCAGTACTGCTGCTGCTGAGGTGGGTCTTACCACCACCAAACTATCACCACCACACTATCACCACCACCATCACCATCACCACCACACTATCACCATCACCATCACCACCACACTATCCACCACCACACTATCATCACCACCACTACCATCAACACCACACCATCACCACCACACCATCACCGTCACCATCGCACCAGGAAAAAATGCATTATACCAGACATGTTTCCCTCTTGTTATGTTGGCCTCGGAGTTAGACCTTCAAGGTTGGTGCTGCTAAGGTAATTTTTCTCCTTCAGTGGAAGACATGGGGGTGAGAGTGTAAGGTCAAGGGAGAATATATGTGTGTGCTCAAGAAATGATCATAATACAGTAATTTGACGTGACATCAAGGTTGGTTCATCTTGTGGCGGAGACAGTCTTCTCTCTCTCTCTCTCTCTCTCTCTCTCTCTCTCTCTCTCTCTCTCTCTCTCTCTCTCGTGGCCTCCTGATCACTTAGTATTGTTTTCCCAAGATCCATACATTATTTTTGTATTTCTGGTTCAACTTTCATTAATGTACCTTACTCAGGTGGGGTTCTTGATAATGTGGTGGTAACTTTATCATTCAGACACCGTAATAGACAGACAGACAGCGTAACAGACAGAAAATAAGAGAGAGACAGCCATCGTAACAGACAGAAACCGTAACATACAAACAGACAGACATGATTGGTTGTGACAGAGGCTTGGATCCCCCACAGTTACCATCACTCGTTACTTCACATCTTTAAATCTTTATGTAAAATATTGTAAAGTAACAGCTGTCTTATCAACCACAACATAACTCAACTTGTTTATCTTTTGGTTTTCGTCAACAACATGAGGCGGAAAATTTTTTTATGAGTATGTGAATTATTTCCTATGACTCATTTTTTGAGAGAATTATATTATTCATTAGGTGGTAAATATATTCGTGGCTGGGGTGACAACAACTGACACCTTGCTGACAGCAACTGACATCTGATAACAACACCCCTGACACCGGGCTGACAACAACAATCCTGACACTGGGTTGAGGACAATCCCTGACACTGGGCTGACAAGAACAACCCCTGATACACCCAACAACAATCCCTGACACTGGGCTGACAACAATAATTACACAGTTTTGTTATTAGGTATTCTAAACTGACGACAAACGTTGAG
Source organism: Homarus americanus (assembly GCF_018991925.1). NCBI lineage: Eukaryota > Metazoa > Arthropoda > Malacostraca > Decapoda > Nephropidae > Homarus > Homarus americanus. Next base: position 6,304,189 of record NW_024737042.1, on the reverse strand, counting down.
AAGGTAAGGTTACACGGACTGACAGCTCCCCCCACACACACACAGCTCCTCCCACACACACACAGCTCCTCCCCACACACACACAGCTCCCTCCCACACACACACAACTCCCCCCCCACACACACACAGCCCTCCACCACACACACACACACACACACACAGCTCTCCCCACGCACAGCCCCCCACCACAACACAGCTGCCTTCCCCCACCACAGCTCCCCCACAACACAGCTCCCTCCCACCATACAGCCCCTCACCACATCTCCCCCACACACACAGCCCCTCCCACCACACATCTCCCTCCCACACACACAGCCTCCTCCCACCCACACAGCCCCCCCCCACACACACAGCCCCTCACCACATCTCCCCCCCACACATCTCCCACACACAGCCCACCTACCACACATCTCCCCCCACACACACAGCTCCCTCCCACCACAGCTCCCCCCCACACACAGCTCCCTCACCACATCTCCCCACACACAGCTCCCTCACCACATCTCCCACATCTCCTCCCACACACACACATCTCCCCCACACACATCTCCCACACACCACACAGCCTCACCACACATCTCCCCCCCACACAGCCCTCACCACACATCTCCCCACACACAGCTCCCCTCACCACCACATTTCCCCCACAACACCAGCCCCTCACCACATCTCCCCCCACACACAGCTTCCCTCACCACACATCTTCCCCCCACACACAGCCCCTCACCACCTTCCCCCACACACACAGCTCCTCACCACACATCTCCCCCACACACACATAGCTCCCTCCCACTCACACAGCCCTCCCCACACAGCCCTCCCACCACAGCTGACCTCTGTTAAGTGGTGGATGGCTTTGACTGGCAGGTGTATGTGTGGTGGTGTTATGTACCTAGGTTTTGAGGTTTTACTGACAGCTACCACCTGTGCTTGTGTAGGAGGTAGTGTGTTGGGAGGCGAACCCCACAAGTACTAGAGTGAGGGTGGGTGGAGTGGTGGGTGGATGAGGTGGGTGGCAGCCATGAGAAGAACTAGCGATGCAGACTTTATGGTGCGTGGCGAGTGTTAGCTGTGGAGTGTGACTGACGCGATGGCATTTCCTGACGGTGCTACAGCTGACTGCATGATCCAGCGTCACTTAGTGGTGGTGGATGTAGTGCCGTGGTGGGTAGTGGTGATGAAGGCAGGGTGGTGGGGATAGTGATGGGTGGTGGTAGAGATAGTGGTGATGGGTGGTGGTAGAGATGGTGGTGGTGGAGTGGTGGAGGTAGGTAGTGGTGGTGGTAGTGGATGTAGGTAGTGGTGATGGGTGGTGGAGGTAGGTAGTGGTGGTGCAGGTAGGTAGTGGTGGTGGGTGGTGAGGTAGGTGGTGGGTGAGGCACAGTAGTAGTGGTAAGTAGTGGTGGTGGAGGTAGGTAGGGGTGGTAGTGGTGGAGGTAGGTAGTGGTGGAGGTACCTGGGAGTACAGGGCCATAACTCATAGTTGGGGGTGACCCTGGTGCATGTATGCGCGGTGTGGCACTGCCTGCGTGTTTGCCTCATGCTACTCTTGGCACCGCCTCGTGTTGAAACATTTCATATCTCTGCTTGTAGTGCCATCGATTACCTGTAATGCTCAACTTGCCTGACACATTCTCCCTCCCTCCCTCTCAGGTACTACGTCATCGCCCCCCTTCTTCCATCACCTTTCCCTCCCTCCCTCTCCAGCAACTCCCTCCTCCTTTCTCTCCCTCCTCTCTCCAGCATTCCTTCCTCCTTCTCTCTCCCTCCCTCTCCAGACTCCCTCCTCCCTTTCACTACCAACACCTCTTCTCCCTTCCTCCTTCCCACCTCGCATTCGCTCCAACCTACCCTTCCCTTCTACCACTGCCCCCTCACCAGTGCCGCCCGCACATGCAACCATCGACCTGTGCATCGGTAGCTCGTGCCGTCTCATCCCCCTCACAATTACAGATTAGTTCCCTCATTTACTATGCCGGCCACACCATTTAGTTATACATTTTCCATTGGTATTTCTGTCAGAAGAGAATGTTAATGGGGACAGTTCATCTTGGTGAGGCGGTCTGTGTGTTGGAATTCACCTCAGCTTAGTCTTGTGTTTGTCTTTGTCGAAAATGTTGCTTTGTATTGTGATACAGAGAGGTGTGTGTGTGTGTGTGTGTGTGTGTGTGTGTGTGTGTGTGTGTGTGTGTGTGTGTGTGTGTGTGTGTGTGTGTGTGTGTGTGTGTGTGTGTGTGTGTGTGTGTGTACTGGTAGAGCCGTCCTCCAGATGGCGACATGTCCTCACTACACCGGTGACCACACTGACATGTCTCACAACCCACATAGTAAACTTAACCAGGACTGGACATGCACGTGTGAGGAGGGTGGAGGTGACCATCAGTAGGTGTGTTCAGGCTGGGTGTAAGACCAAGGTGTGTGGCTGTCAGGACGAGCCCGCGTCATATTAACACGGAATAGCTCTGTTGTAGTTAGAAAGTATAAACTGTCAACTCCACTTGAAAGACAAAACTTGAAAGTAAAAGTGGGATCTCGCAGCCTTGTTAGGGGCAGTGTGGATACAGCACACTGTATACTTCCCTTTGGAACTCAAGGAACGAATGTGATTGGCAGCTGGTAAATTGGAGTAAACCAGACAAGAATTAACGGCTCTAAGGACAGAAGGTGAATGCTGTACCCACTCGGCCGCCGCACCTCAGAAAGAAAGTTCACAAAGATCCTGGCTGTTAGTATAGTCATGATATTCTGTTGACAGCCATGGTAGTGAGGATCCTTCTGGTATCACACATCAGGTTAAATTATCACAAATTAATTCACTTGAGACTGAAACAGTAAAGTCTGATCGTTAGCTGAAGTGCTGAGACTATTCTCCTTAAACTCTGCAGTGTTAGTAGTTTACCAGCAAGAGTTCCGGACAGTGGAGCACCAGTAAGAGTCCCGGACAGTGGAGCACCAGTAAGAGTCCCGGACAGTGGAGCACCAGTAAGAGTCCCGAAGTGGAGCACCAGTAAGAGTCCCGGACAGTGGAGCACCAGCTGTAAACTGTTATGTTAGTTGTATAAAAATAATAGACATAATAAGTGAGGGGGGGACCAGGTGGCTCCCTCGCGGCAACCGTCGAAAATGTAGTGTTTATTAACTTGACAAAACGGTGTACGTCAGTGTTGTGACTGTCACGCCTCAGTGTGACAAACAAGAGGTGTCGGTGAACGCGTGACACCTCCCTCCTCAGACATCTCTCCATCCCTACTAGGATCCAGTAACTGAACGCATTGCGACTGCACTTACGGTACTTACACATTTCGACGCCATCTGTGCCATATCTTTTAAATTAGCCAGTACCTGCACCCTCTCGTCTATCAGATTAAAACAATTAGCGTACTAGCCTTAGGAACCCATGGTCAGGCCTGAGGCGGGAACATTATGTGCCCGGGAGAGGGACAGGAGAGAGGAATGAGGAGGGAGTGGTGGGAGAGCTGTAAGCGCAACACTGAAAGAGACACTCACGCCCTGGTTCACCTGACGTGGTGCCCTGTGACAACCCCAGTGATCACAGCTCTCTCTCGTTGTGGACAAGTCAGGTTATTGTTGTGAGTCACAGATACAGACACTGAACAAGTCTCAGTATTACACAAGGTAACTATTATACTGCGGCACAACAGACAGGAAACTATGTACAGTAAAACTCAACTTGTGGGGCCATAGTGTGTTAGGGGAGGAAGACGGTGGTTACGGCTCGTTCTGGGAGTGACGTCACGCCGAGGGGTGGATAAGTAGATTTATAGATGGATAGATGGATGGATATGTAGATTGATTAGTAAATTGATGGATAAACTGACTGACTGATAGATTGACAAGAAGATAGCAACTCAGTAAAAAAAAAAAAAATTCAGATAAGTTCAAATTGGCTCACCGTGTACATGGTGAGGGAATACAATGTATACAGGTGTAGGTAAACAATGAATGTACAAAAGACAGTCCAGGTATATAAACAACTTAGACTCCTGTGTAGAGACTGTAGGTATACGAACAATGGTAAACACCAAGTCGCTGCTGTGCTAAATTCAAACGCTTCCTCTATCGGGGTTACGAACACCGCGCACTAAGTCTTGGTATGTTTCAATATACAACCTCTCTCTCTCCATTAAAGACATTGAGAATTATCTGATGTTTCCGTTTGTTTGTTTGTTTGTTTGTTTTTCAATATACAGCGGGCGGGAGGGTATTGTTGACGCCGGAGGAGGAGGGAGTAAAGGGGACTGAGTGGGATGATAGGGAAGAGTGTACTAAGGGACGGGTAAGGGGAAGAAGAGAGGTAGGAGGAGAGGGAAGGGACTAGGTGGGAGGGAGAGGACGGGATATTAAATGGGAATGAAAAGGGGGTAATGAGTGGGGGACGACAATGGTCTCTGTGCCGGGGCCTCAAGGAGACATTTTCTGGGTAATAACATTGAAACGTCGCAGCACCGAGGCGAAAGTTGGTTTCTCTCACATCAGTGGTTATGACTAATGCTCGGGGGGGGTGAAGGGGAGTGGAAGTGAGCTACAAGGCACAAGGAGATGAAAGACGGAGGTGGTGAAGGAGAAGAGAAAGAGGGGCTGTAAGGGGATAGTGAGGACAGTAAATAAAGAGGAGTAAGAAAGGCCAAGAGAAGAAGTCAAGGCGGAGAATATATATATTAACGAGTTAAGTTATTTATGGAAGATAACCAGGAGATACATGACGAAGGATCAGGGAGAGAGACACAGAGGAGGAACTGTTTGCTCTCCTGCAGGTGAGTTAAGTAGACGGTCCCCAGTAATACTTAACTCACAATGTTCTCACCAACTTGACTCACGCCTCACGTCCCTGATTTTACTGAAGATGGTGGAATTTCCTTGATCTCAGGGTTGTTTAGCCAACGTCGTGAGAGTTTGTTTCGGCATTACTGTGTTACCCAACCTTGGAGGACCGTCATGGACTACCTCCTCCACTCGATCACCTGACGACGACGTGTGTGTGTGTGGGGGGGTAGTGCGAGTGGTGAGAGTTAGTGTGTTGTAAGAGTGAGTAGGATTATTAAAGTTACACAGCTGTCGTGTAAAATATTCTGTGAAAACACGGTAGTTCTATGAGAGCGGCTGCCTCCCTCACACTTCAGTCTGACAAATGATGATCGCTGGCTCTCTAATTTCATAATATTTTGCGGTGTTGAGTGTGTGGGGGGGCGGGTGCCTGGACGTGAGGCAGCCGAGGCATAGAGTGCGTCGCGTCTAGACACCATAACAACATCGTGGCCCGCAGCAAATTAACACCCAGGATAACGCGCAGGTTGATGGGCCCAGCGACCCGCCGCCTCTCATACACTCACCCACGGCTGCACTGCTCCCCCTTCCACCACGGTTACTACCACAGCGAGGCTGCACCATCATATTGGCTCTACCACATCTCACCACAGTTGCGTGGATGGTGCACCTCATGCTTCACCATGTATGAACCAGCTGCCTGGTGATCACCAGCACCACCTGGCCCAGTGTTACTTAACTCTTCCCCCACTGAAGACAATTATTGGCTTGTCCGCACGTACACACGAAGGCTATAAATTCCCCGCCCACTACCCCGCCGTTTCCCTCCCTCACCCGCCAACCCGTCTGCATGTTAAAATTCCCACAGTGGCGGGTGACCCAAGGAGTTATCAGTGGGCAATCTGAAACGAACAGTAGCTTGGTAGGTCAAAGATGGTAATTACGACGGTGTTTGCCCCTAGCACATCATGCTCGGTCGGCCCACGCAAGCCCTGGGCACAGCAAGTGGTGGTGCAGCCGTGTAACTGAGCACCGCCTTGACCACCACCAGCCAGCCTCCACAGTAGCCGTATAATGGCAGTAGAGGGCCAACATTAGCCTTGTGGCAGAGCCCAGCAGGTGGGAGAGGCCTGAGCTCCGTCGACAGGGCTCCCACTAGTGGTCGACTAGGTATTTCCGGAGTGACGTCACCAGCCCCGTCAAAACATGCCACCCACTCCAGCCCCGACGACGGAAATTATTGCCAAGACACACACACACACACACACACACACACACACACACACACACTCTCTCTCCCTCCAGGTTTTTGTGTGTACCATCTTCACACTCCATACATGCTAGAAAGTAATAAATCACACCGAACACCCACGTCACCTCTTGCCTGTGAACGTGAGTTTCAGCCGCGTGTTGTGCTAACAGTGTGGTGGACGGTAGTTATCAGTCTCACTAACAGCACAGGAGAATGAGAGTCGGCCCATTGTAACGTGTGTGAGTATGTGAACAATGTTTGAAGCAAGAAGTGTTGCCGTTCACGCCCCACTGTGTTGGCTGGAGGCGTGAGTCACCCTGGGAGAAATGGTTCATGTCATGGCGGCTGCCACACCTCCTTCCTCACGCCAGGGGAGAGGGTGGGAGGAGGAGGCGCCTCATGGACACTACACCTTGCTCACGTCACACCTACACGGCTCACATTGACGTCACAACTACAAGTGCCTTTGTCCGGAGTCATCGCTCTTGATGATATGAGTCGATGATGTCCTCTGCTGCACTTGTCCTGTGTTCAACCGGGGTGAGTGATGAGTTTATGAGTTGTGTGTACTGGACTTGTTTAATCTTAGAAGGTCACCACTTGTTTCTCAAAACATAAATGTTAAGGTCGGACACGTCAGATACCAACACTTCAGATGTGTACTACAACGTTCTTATTGATTCATAAACGACTCCAGATGAGTGAATCACTAGCGGTTACACACACACACACACACACACACACACACACACACACACACACACACACACACACACACACACACACACACACACACACACACACACACACACACACACTTACATAAGCAGTACCTCGTTCATTTTTCCTGGGTGATAAAGACAGGAACGGAGTGTCACCACAGTAGACATTATATAAACCCAAATGGAAAGTAATTTATAACTCGATACTTAAACACCAGGAGACGCTCTGAGTGTTTAATGAGATCTTGAAACGACGTTTTTGTGCGTAATATGAGGGAGTGCTTGTGATGTGGGCCGAGATGACTCACACCGACCCTACGGCGAGCTGGGGCCGAGGTACACATCTCCCCGCACCCAAACACACGTAAATCCTCCAACTGGCCAATGACAAGCAGACCTTATGGTTTCTTGCTGCTTTGGCCTTTAAACCCAGCGTCTTTTTGTGGCGTGGAGCATGAGCACCAATATTTTGACAGTCCAGTTACAAGTGCAAATTTTTTCAGGTTGCGTTGACTCACTGCCGAGGTAAAATCTGTAGCGTGACGTTCCATTTATTTGTACATGTTAAAAGTGACCATTTTCTGTTTTATCTGAAACGTGAAATGTCGAAGAGATTTTCCGATTTGTCTTAGTCAAAATGTCAGTGATGTAAACTTTAACTAAAAAAATTTTTGGAGTTTTATTCTCGGCGTAAAATATTATAATTTGTATAAATTATTCGACGTTTATCCAGACCATGAAATATTATAGAAATTTACGATCTCAACATTATGTATAATCTAGAATATTATGAAACTGACATAAAAGAGCTAACTTTCACTTTGTAATCAAAACTTTTGTGTAGAAATCTGCTCAAGGTTTTCACGAAGATCAAGAATGTGTAGCACTGTACTGGGTGTTTATAAATTCCCTTGTCGTGGGTTTACACGCGTCCTTTGAGGAAGTTTCACATGCAAAAACATTCTCAATACGTACACCAACATTTGCCGCACATAACTGTATTCCTCACAATTTCAGCAGTTACCAGAATTGTAGGCAGAATGTAAAGAAGGCAGCGCCGTCTGTGATGTATTATACAGCACTGGCAGCACGTAGAAGGTGTCGCGGGAGACGGGAAGAATACTGTTAGGTGGAGAAAATATGGTGTACTTACCTGTGTGTGTGTGTGTTAAGGGATGAAGTGCAGTGAGCATAAAATATCAAGGAACTTTGTAAGCACATCAGATAACAGCAAACGGCAACTATCCGCATTTCAAATTACCACCAACGTCTACTATTACTATTATCGCAACAAGTACCCGCAAACGTCAATTACCCGCATAGCAAATAACTGCAAATGTTTATTGTCCGCATACCAAGAAACCGCAACGTCAATACTCACACATCAAATAACCTTAACATCAATAACTGCAAACGTCAATTACCCACACATCAAATAACCGCAAACATCATTCAAACGCACATCAAATTACAGCAAACGTCAATCACCCGCGCATCAAATAACAGCAAACGTCCATTATTATTATTATTATATATTATTATACGCACATCAATAACCGCAGCACCCCCGAAATAACCAAAAACGTAATTTATCCAAGTGGTCTGAATCCCCCACGATAATGAAATCTTTGTGTTTGAGTTAGTGTGAGCGACGGTCGGTAGTTTCAAACGGCTCTGAGTGCAGTAGAGTCTCTGTGCACTTCCGACGCCATTTTGATCACTAGTTGAAAGTTGCATCGTTAAACCACAAGTCTTTATGTGTATTTTTCTAAGTTACGTAAAGATATTATTATTATTATTATTATTATTATTATTATTATTTCCAGACAATAGAAATATTTCCAGACTGTGTAGGGATATTTCCAGACTGTAGGATATTAGACTGGGGAATTTCCAGACTGAGGATATTTCCAGACTGTAGGATATTTCCAGACTGTAGGGATATTTACAGACTGTGGGATATTTAAGACCGTTTATGGATATTTCCTGACTGTAGGGATATTTCCAGACCGTGTTTGGATATTTCCACTGTAGGGATATTTCCAGTCTATGTAGGATATTTCAAACTGTGAAAAGATATACGTAGTAAACTGTAGATATATTGTTAAGAATGATATATTAGACTGTGGCGATATATTTCAAACTGTGTATGGATACATTAGACTGGGTGGGGCTATATTAGATTAGGATTTATTAAACTGTATAGGTTATATTAGACACTGTGTATATTAGACTGTAGGGTTATATTAGACTGTAGGGTTATATGACTGTAGGGTTATATTAGACTGTAGGGTTATACTAGACTGTGTAGGGCTATATTAGACTGTAGGGTTACACATTTAACTAGTGAGAATATTATTATAGATGGTGACGGAGGCAGGGGAGGGAGGCTCCCACCAGTGGTACCTGAAGGCTGTTATCCTTTGCCAGACACCAACTGTAAATATTTATCAATGACCTACACAGCACCAGAGTGTGTGTGTGTGTGTGTGTGTGTGTGTGTGTGTGTGTGTGTGTGTTCCCGCTGGTTGGAATAGGGTGTGTGTGTGAGTAAAATAACAGGAAAACAAGCGCTTATATTAGTGAAAGTGAGTTTCATAGGCCTCACTACCTGTTAAGAGGCACATTAGACTTGAAGGTAAAGATTACCCCCAACCCTCACACACACACACACTATTTCTCTCCTCACATACTTCTTATTTCGTCTTACTAATATGCCAGTAACATTCTGCTGCACGATGTTATATGTCGTTAATAACACTTATCCCGGCTTACACGTCCTAAGCTTAGTAATGTACAGGTTAACTAATGGGAGTGTAGACTAAAACGGCCGTGTTTAGTGGATGGACAATGGCGCGTCGTGTTTTCCCGAAGTTGATGCTAAACATGTTATTATACTGTCGTGTAAAACATGAGATAACAGAGCTATTAATAACCACTGACGCACAAAAGCTAAAAATATTATCTAGTAGTGAGTTAAGTATTCAGGTCACAGTCAAAACTACCATCTATACATATTGAATATTACAGCACCAGTACGACGATTGACAGCTGACTCGATAGCTGGGTGAGGTGAGGAGGGCGACCCAGCTGCAGCGTGTTGGTCGCTGAGGTTAGATTATGTTACGATTCGTCTTAGTTACACTCAACCTTGTTCAGGATCGTCAGTACTGCAGGTAGAGTGAATCCGCGGCATCGACCTATGATTGTGTTCTGACCTTCTGTCTTGATTTATTTAAGAAGTAAAAAAGATGGTGCCACAAGTCTTCAATGATAGATTCAATGGCATATGAAATTGGCAGAGTGTGTGTGGGGGGTGAGGGTATGGTGAGGTGGTACTGCATGAGCTGGTGTAAATATGGTGTGTGTAGTGTAGTGAGGGGTTGTAGTATAGTGGGAGGTGGTGTAGTATGGTAAAGTGTAGCTTGGTGAGAAGTGGTGCACGATGAGGAACAGATCTACAGGAGGTACTGACCTGGGGGTGGTCCTGTGCGGTGGGCGGGCGAGAGGAAGCGGTCTCTGGCTCGTTGCTGTGGGCGCGTGTCGGCAGCTCCTTCCCTCCTTCACTCTCTGTTAACACACACAACACTCTGGTTACCACGGACTACACTACACTGTACACACACAGCACCGTATATACAATACTACTAATAAAAACATTTTAAGAAACAAATAAAATATATTTGATGCTTCCTGCCAAGGGAAGTATTTCTCATATAATTATGCCGGTAAACACTAAGAAACAGTGAGCCGAAAAGATTACCAGCATCATATTTATTATAGTATAGTGTACACAACTAGGTAAGCCTCCTACAGTGTCCTGACTTTAGTTGCATCTGAAATGTGGCTGGTAATGTTATGCCTCTGTAAAATAACAAATACATAAATTAGAAGCTGTTATACACAACACGTAATGTACATTTGTGCCACAGTTGTTATACACGCCGGAGTCCCTAGAGGATGGTGATGTATGGCCCAGGTGTGTGGTCTACCTGAGGCACTGACATCACGGTGGCACCTGAACAAGTAAAGTTTGATGTGTGAAGACAAGACCTGACACCAGTAGTCCCAGAATAACCTAGGAGGACCGGGAGAAGGCGTGAGAGTGCATCAACATGTGGGTGAGGGCGGGCAGTGGGTGGGTAGTTAGGTAGGAAGGTAGCCAGGCAAGGCAGTAAGGTGCGAGGAACACAAATTGTACCAGCGGGAAGCCACACCAACCTGTCCACCCCAGCCATCCTAACCTCCATCTCACAGTCATTCCCACACACACACAAACACACCGTTTTACTGCTGCGATTCCGACTTAAATAATCAACCTCTGTTTAGTGGATAGGTAAGGTGGGTGGTTTACTCGGTGTGGCAGATGTGAATGGAAGTTTTGGAACAAGGAGCTAGTAGTAGTATAACAGTGGTTGTGGTGGTAGGTGAGGATAGAGGGAAGGAGGAGTGGGAGGGTACAAAAGCGGTGGTGATGACCTCTGAATACCAATACCCAGACGACACAAGTCAACCCTTACCCGCACTATTACGGCGCTCTCCTCCCCGTACCATCACTATTACGGCGCTTCCTCTCTGTACCATCACTATTATGGTGCTCTCCCTGTACCATCACTATTATGGTGCTCTCCCCCCTGTACCATCACTATTACGGCGCTCTCTCCCCTGTACCATCACTATTACGGCGCTCTCCTGCCGAACCATTACTATTATGGTGCTCTCCTCCCTGCACCATCACTATTACGGTGCCCTCCGCACCATCACTATTACGGTGCTCTCCTCCTGCACCATCACTATTACGGTGTCTCCTCCCGCACCATCACTATTACGGCGCTCTCCTCCCTGTACCATCACTATTACGGCGCTCTCCTGCCTGAACCATCACTATTATGGTGCTCTCCCCGCACCATCACTATTATGGCGCCTCCCTGCACCATCACTATTACGGCGCTTCTCCCTCCACCATCACTATTATGGTGCTCTCTCTGTACCATCACTATTATGGTGCTCTCCTCCTGTACCATCACTATTACGGCGCTCTCCTGCCTGAACCACCCACTATGGGTGCTTCCTCCCTGCACCATCACTATTATGGCGCTCTCCCCTGTACCATCACTATTACGGCGCTCTCCTCCCGTACCATTACTATTATGGTGCTCTCTCTCTGTACCATCACTATTATGGTGCTCTCCTGCCTGCATCATCGCTATTATGGTGCTCTCCTCATGTACCTTCACTATTATGGTGCTCTCCCCCTGTACCATCACTATTACGGCGCTCTCCTCCTGCACCATCACTATTACGGTGCTCTCCTCCCTGCACCATCACTATTACGGCGCTCTCCTCTCGCACCATCATTATTACGGCGCTCTCCTCCCTGCACCATCACTATTATGGCGTTCTCCTTGTACCATCACTATTATGACGTTCTCCTCCTTGTACCATCACTATTACGGTGTTTCCTCCCTGCACCATCACTATTATGGCGCTCTCTCCCTGCACCATCATTATTACGGCGCTCTCCCTGCACCATCACTATTATGGCGCCTCCCGCACCATCATTATTACGGCGCTCTCCTGTACCATCACTATTATGGCGCCTCTCCCTGCACCATCACTATTATGGCGCTCTCCTCCCTGCACCATCATTATTACGGCGCTCTCCTCCCTGCACCATCACTATTATGGCGCTTCCTCCCGCACCATCATTATTACGGCGCTCTCTCCCTGCACCATCACTATTATGGCGCTCTCCTCCTGCACCATCACTATTATGGCGCTTCCTCCTGCACCATCATTATTACGGCGCCTCCTCCCTGCACCATCACTATTATGGCGCTCTCTCCTGCACCATCATTATTACGGCGCTCTCTCCCGCACCATCACTATTACGGCGCTTCCTCCCTGCACCATCACTATTATGACGTTCTCCTCCTTGTACCATCACTATTATGACGTTCTCCTTGTACCATCACTATTATGGCGCTTCTCCCCTCACCATCATTATTACGGCGCTCTCCCTGTACCATCACTATTATGACGTTCTCCTTGTACCATCACTATTATGACGTTCTCCTCCTTGTACCATCACTATTACGGTGCTCTCCTCCCTGCACCATCACTATTATGGCGCTCTCCTCCCTGCACCATCATTATTACGGCGCTCCTGTACCATCACTATTACGGTGCTCTCCTCCCTGCACCATCACTATTATCGCGCTCTCTCCCTGCACCATCATTATTACGGCGCTCTCCCGTACCATCACTATTACGGCGCTTCCTCCCGCACCATCATTATTACGGCGCTCTCCCGTACCATCACTATTACGGCTCTCCTCCCTGCACCATCATTATTACGGTGCTCTCTCCCTGCACCATCACTATTATGGCGCTCTCCTCCCTGCACCATCATTATTACGGCGCCTCCCTGTACCATCACTATTACGGTGCTCTCTCCTGCACCATCACTATTATCGCGCCTCCCCGCACCATCATTATTACGGCGCTCTCCCTGTACCATCACTATTACGGCGCTTTCCTCCCTGCACCATCATTATTACGGCGCTCTCCTGTACCATCACTATTACGGCGCTCTCCTCCCTGCACCATCATTATTACGGTGCTCTCCTCCCCTGCACCATCACTATTATCGCGCCTCCTCCCCTGCACCATCATTATTACGGCGCTCTCCCTGCACCATCACTATTATCGCGCGCCTCCTCCCTGCACCATAACGACGCTCACTCTTTTAATCAATGAATGACGCGGGAGAGACGGTTCTTGCAGCTGAATAAATTTGCATATATACGTGCTGTGTGTGTACCAGTGGCCACACACACACACACACACACATACAGATCGATATATAGATAGATAGATTGATAGGTAGATAGATAAACTTTTCGATATCTATTATCTATTCAGTAAAATCATCGTACAACAGCCTGAGAGAGAGAGAGAGAGAGAGAGAGAGAGAGAGAGAGAGAGAGAGAGAGAGAGAGAGAGAGAGAGAGAGAGAGAGAGAGAGAGAGAGAGCTATACTGCACGTCGTCCGGCAGGTAAACTTACAACACAATGGTAAATAATATGTCGATTCAACTAAAGATTAGCTCATGATTGTTAAAAAAAAAGCTTTATTATAGGTGATTTTTTCTTATTCTTTATTCATTTATTTGGTTTTGGTTTTATTGAAGATGGTATGAGGTTTATATTTTCATATTTATTTTATTTTTATTTTAGGCGTTGGGATAGTGAGACGGGCGTGTGAAGGGTGTTGCCTGTCGTCTGAGAACCAAACTGGCGAAATTTGTGGGTGGAGGTGGAGGGGCAGGTGGTGGGTCAAGGTAGGGGCAGAGGCGTGTGAGACAATCAACCTAGACATCAAAACAAAGGGGGTTGTCTTTGTCTTGTAGTTTATCGGAATGTCTGATGATTGGTCGAGAAAGATTTACGAAATTTTGTGAAGTAATTGACATGATTTGATTGTGTGTGTGTGTGTGTGTGTGTGTGTGTGTGTGTGTGTGTGTGTGTGTGTGTGTGTGTGTGTGTGTGTGTGTGTGTTATAGAAGTTAATTTGCTTCATAATCTAAACAGTCATTGTTAAACAGTTCAATTACTTAACAGAAAATAAACAACAATCACACAACAAAACAACAATCGCGCACAAGAAAAAACAATCACGCACAAGAAAAACAACAACAATCACTCAACAAAACAACAATCGCGCACTGATTTTTACGAAATTATTTTAGTGAGGCACGTTAAGATGAGACAACTGGTGGCTGAGAGGAGCTGGGAGTAAGGTGGAGTGTTGGGGTAGGGTGGAGGTGATGGGGTGGGGTGGGGGTGGAGGTGTTGAGGGGGGTGGGTGGTGCGTGTGTTGGGAGTGGGTGGTGCGAGTTGGGTGGAGGTGAGCTGGGAGCAGGGTGGAGTGTGTTGGGAATAGGGTGGAGTGTGTTGGGGTGGGGTGTGCTGGGAGTAGGGTGGTGCGTGTTGGAAGTTGGGTGGAGGTGAGCTGGGAGCAGGGTGGAGGTGTGTTGGGGGTGGGGTGTGCTGGGAGTAGGGTGGGTGTGTTGGGAGTTGGGTGGAGGTGTGAGCTGGGAGCAGGGTGGAGTGTGTTGGGAGTAGGGTGGAGTGTGTTGGGGTGGGGTGTGCTGGGAGTAGGGTGGTGCGTGTTGGGAGTTGGGTGGAGGTGAGCTGGGAGCAGGGTGGAGGTGTTGGGGTGGGGTGCTGGGAGTAGGGTGGTGCGTGTTGGGAGTTGGGTGGAGTGTGAGCTGGGAGCAGGGTGGAGGTGCTGGGAGTAGGGTGGAGTGTGTTGGGGGTGGGTGTGCTGGGAGTAGGGTGGTGCGTGTTGGGAGTTGGGTGGAGTGGAGCTGGGAGCAGGGTGGAGTGTGTTGGGAGTAGGGTGGAGGTGTTGGTGGGGTGCTGGGAGTGGTGGTGTGTGTTGGGAGTAGGGTGGAGGTGAGCTGGGATGGGTGGAGTGAGCTGGGAGTTGGGTGGAGTGTAAACACCGCCTCACCTCCTCACATGTAAACACCGCCTCACTCTCCTCACATGTAAACACCGCCTCACTCTCCTCACATGTAAACACCGCCTCACTCTCCTCCCATGTAAACACTGCCTCACTCTCCTCACATGTAAACACCGCCTCACTCTCCTCACATGTAAACACCGCCTCTCTCCTCACCATGTAAACACCGCCTCACCTCCCTCACATGTACACTGCCTCACTCTCCTCACATGTAAACACCGCCCACTCTCCTCATTCGCTTTAGGCAGGATACCACCTTTTTGTCTAGGCAGTGAAGTAAATAAATTAAACGTGAGTACAATAAAAAGTATAATGATTATGACATGACACACGACACATGACGCTTGAACACGACACATGACGCATGACACAACTCAACACGCCAGGGTGAAATTACCTGTAAGTTTATTCAAATTTGTCGAGTTGTTGTGGTACAAGTGTGATTATTGTGAAGAAATGTTGTGTATGATTAAATATATATGTGTACTACAATGACACATACACACAAAAATACATAAATGAGACATACTCTGTACATACAGGTGTAAGTACATTGAACAAAAGACAAATACATTTACAGTACGCATAAATACCAAATTACAATAGATATATAGATACATACACAGGTAAATATCATGTATAGTTAGTAAGACTTACCCTCCATATACCAGGGCTGCCACACCTTGGGCGAGGGACGGTCTCTCTCAGGCACCACTACCGCCATGCTCGTCATATCTCTCATGCTACACTTCTCACACACACTTAAAACGGATCGCCAACGGCAATACACTTCACGATATAAAACTCAGCCCCCAAAAATCCAAAGTGTTTTTTGGAATGTTGGTCACAGTCCGATTCACGTCACGCGGGAGTCGCAACTGCTTGTTCAGATCAAGTCAGGTCACTAAGGTTATAAGCACAAGTCTCAGTAAGACACTGGAGGAGCGACACAGTACACCCTCACTAGACGGCTGTCATGCAACTTGTGTTCTCATCAATGAAGAAGTTCTTGTCGGAGTAGCTGGGTAATGCCGGTGTGGACACTTTTATCCCAGGTATCGTTCACTAACTCATATACTGAGGACGATGTTGGTAATACCGTGGTACAACTCTCGTGTATTTGATTTTAAACGATTTGTTACTTTTATAAAGTGCTTTATATATTGGTTTTAAAACATATCTTCTTAGAAAATCAATATAACTTACATAATTTCACAGTGAATTTAATTATTGTTCCGGCTACACTATATATTAAGAAAAATTATACGATACATTGTGAAAATCCATCCATGTTCAGCCTCTCAGAAAAATAGTTGTGATTGGTGCGGCGCGTAAACTTCCAGCCAATCAGAAGTAGAGTCATGCTAGCCTCTCACGGGGGTCTGTCGAGTCGTTCATGGTATGTGAGGAATGCAGAGTTCGTTTGTACGGTCGCTCTTGGGAAAACCTTCATTATAACCGAGTAGAGGAATGTGGTCCGGCGGAGGCATTTAAAAACGTCAACTATCCTTCCATCAGGGACACATACACACACATTCTTCCCTCAACCGCAGGCAAACATGGCTCTTAGATCAGCGAGCGTTACGAGGCAGACTTGTCCATCAGAACACGTTATTGCATAAATTTTGTGAAGGAAGCCTAAATACCTTCACATAACAGTATGGACGTTTACGTATATACAGTGGCCGCGGGTGACGTACACGCCTCGGGACGAACACACGCCGCGGATGACGTACACAACCGCGGGTGACGTACACACGCTGGCACGCACACGCCGCGGTGACTGCACATGCCGCGGGTGACATGTACACGTCCGCACTGTATTGTCAACAATGGGTGTTGGTTGAGTGTGACAGCCGGAGTCAGTATATGTATATAAACAATATCGTCACGTTGTAATCATAACGTTAAGGCGTTGACGATAAATATTGTTAAGTGTGATGAAATAAATAAACTCACTTGTGGTTAGTAACATGTTAGTAGTAACTTATGAAGAAGTGTAGCGTGTAGAGGAAACAGTAGCGAGTATTACAGGTGTGTGATGATGAACAAAGTCAGTGGAGGCATCTTACCCCAGCTGACGTAATGTTATTCTCGTTGCATTGTTTACCTTCAAGTGTGGACAGCAGTGACGCGTGCTGATAGATATAGATATATTTAGTAAAATTCTTAAGAGGTTCACATTGATTCAATATGCACAACATACTGTAGACAGTGCGAGTATAGGTATACAAACAGTATACATAAACAGTGTAGGTATACAAACAGTATACATAAACAGTGTAGGTATACAAACAGTATACATAAACAGTGTAGGTATACAAACAGTATACATAAACAATGAGATACAAACAGTATACATAAACAGTGTAGGTATACAAACGGTATACATAAACAGTGTAGGTATACAAAACATATACATAAACAGTGTAGGTATACAAACAGTATACATAAACAGTGTAGGTATACAAACAGTATACATAAACAATGTAGGTATACAAACAGTATACATAAACAGTGTAGGTATACAAACAGTATACATAAACAGTGTAGGTATACAAACAGTATACATAAACAATGTAGGTATACAAACAGTATACATAAACAGTGTAGGTAACAAACAGTATACATAAACAGTGTAGGTATACAAACAGTATACATAAACAGTGAAGGTATACAAACAGTATACATAAACAGTGTAGGTATACAAACAGTATACATAAACAGTGTAGGTATACAAACAGTATACATAAACAGTGTAGGTATACAAACGTATACATAAACAGTGTAGGTATACAAACAGTATACATAAACAGTGAAGGTATACAAACAGTATACATAAACAGTGTAGGTATACAAACAGTATACAAACAGTGGTATACAAACAGTATACATAAACAGTGTAGGTACACAAACAGTAGGGTGGTGGATATATTTACACAGGTAATAATGGATGAATTATACTTGTGGTGTTCCGGTATAACGTGTACTGTATACTTAGAGGTGTTGAGGGTCGCTGCCGCACCTAAATACTGTGTGTGTGTGTGAGGGGCCAGGAGCCGGGGTAGTATGAGTGGCGGGTCACGTGGGTTACAGCGAGGTTAGGTTGCACTTAGTTCTGGTCGGAGGAGGTTAGTCGGTCTGTCAGGCTGATGTGGCACGTGGTATGACATTCGCTAGGCCAGAGAGGTGCTTGCGGGCTGGGAAAGGGCCAGGTAGGGCTAATGTAGGCGTGGGGGGTCTAAAAGGGGCTGGAGGGGTGCTCGACAGAGCTGGGGAGATGATGGGGAAATGGGGAAGAGAAAAATGGGGGTCTGGAAAGGCTAGGAGGGTTGGGGATGAGCCAAGGGAGCTGGTGAGGGCTGGTCAACACAATGGCCGGGGTAGAGGGGTGTAGGCGTCTCCAGGTGAATGTGGGGCAACATTTAACGGTTATCATAGAGGGGAACCTGTGGGTCTGACCAATACTTGTGCATGTGAAACCTCCGTGGGACACCTGTACGGGACACCTGTATTTTGTGGCCAACACGTTTATGTGATACCTGCATGTGGAGGTGTAAGAACGTACCTAAATGGCTTAACTATCAGGTCCAAATTACGCTGAGACTCTACCTTAACTAGTTAATTCACTCATCGTCACCAGCTACTAAGATTAAGGAATATATATTGAATGTCTTTTGTTAAGGTAGAGTCTTAGTTTAGTTTTGATGCCATATTTTTGACGTTATTTTTTGTGCTTTAACTTGAATTATTTTATTTGATATGGGCAGGTGAAGGTATGGCCGGGTGATGTTCCCCTAGTGTGTATATATGCTACATGGTGTCCCCCTAGTGTAGCGTAGTGTGTGAGGTTCTCTGGGTATCATCACGGCCTTGACCACACGAGTCTTGCTACTCCTTCCAGACTGAGGCCAATTATACATACAAAAGGCCTTGGTTCATTCTACTGCGGTTCTTCCCTCCCTCCTCTCCCTCCTTCTCCTCTTCCCCTGTCCTCTCCCTCCCTCCCCGCCCCTTTCCCTCTCCCTCCCTCCTCCTTGGTAATGTTGCTTAACTCCTCCCTCCTCCTCCTCCTTCGCTTCTTCTTCTTGCTGTTACTGTTCCCTCTCCCTACTCCTCCTCTTCTTCCTGGTACTTCTCCTCTTCTTTCCCCTCTCTTCTTTCTGTTAATGAGCCTTCTTCTTCTTCTTCTTCTTCTTAACTGTCCGCTGTTCCTCAAGGTCCAGGCATTCATCTTTACCCCTCCATAAATGGTAATGGTTTAGCCCTTGAGTACGATGATTTAACCCTTAGGTAAGATAAGTTAATCCCTTAGTACTAAACGATTTAACCCCTTGAGTATGATGATTTACCCTTGAGTACTAAACGATTTAACCCCTTGAGTATGATGATTTACCCTTGAGAACTAAACGATTTAACCCTCTGAGTATGATGATTTAACCCCTTGAGTACTAAACGATTTAACCCTCTGAGTATGATGATTTACCCCAGGTACGATGACCTAATATGAGTCGATATAGTTGGTTATGAGACTTTATCCTTAATTAACCGCGTTAAGTTTCTTTATCCACGAAAACAAACCACAGTAAGATTAGCCGCCCTACCATATTTCACATGATAATTAAACACCTTAACGCTACCTGGGAGAGGTTAGGTTAGGGTTTGTTTTATTAGGTTAGGTTTGGTTAGATTAACGTTTGGGTGGTTAATCTTAGGTGAAATAAGCTGGGGGCTAATCTTCAAGTGACTTAAAGTTAATTACTAGCATTTTGTCCGTAACATTATATTAAAGTAAATGCCAACACGAGCATTGAACAGCGTCTGGCATTTAGGTCCATCTAACCGGTGATTCCATTTGTATTTTATTTTTTACATTATGAGTGTTTGGAAACCTGGAGGAAGGACATGTTGTTGTGGTGGTGGTGAGGGACTGTAGCGTGATGAACAACATGCCTGACATAACTGTGTGGAGCCGTGTGGGTCAGAGGTACGTCATGCGAAAATGTCATTGTGTCTCATTTGTTGGTCACACACACCAGGTAATTACTCCTCACTCTCTCTCCCTTCTGCTGGGGATGGCAATGAAGTATATCTCACAGCAGGTAGGGAACAACATACAGCACTGCGTCCCGGTGGTCCTGCAACAGCGTAAGTGGTCTTGTGGTCTGTGTTAGTGGTGCTCGGTGGAGGGAGGTAGGGAGAGAGGTGTGTCCGGTGTGGGAGGAAGGTAGGGAGAGAGGGTGTGTCTCACTGAGGAAGGGAGGTAGGGAGAGAGGGTGTGTCTCACTGAGGAAGGGAGGTAAGGTTGGCAGGTCTGGTGCTGGTCTGTGAAATTTAAACACCTTAACAAGAAACAAAAAACTGACGTCAAACTAAAAGACAAAAGGTTTAGTTAGCTGAGAAAATATTTATTATGAAGATGAATTAAATGAACTTTTCAACGAGATAAATAAACGTTAACTGTTATTAAAAAAACGTTCAAATTTAGCCGACTGGAAAACGTTATTGGAAAGGAAAACATTAACTAAAAATAAGAAAAAGAAGTTAAATATATGTCAGAAGAACGTGAGAGGATTAAGGTGTACAAGACAAGAACTACTGTGTGAATAGAGACTTGGTTTTGCTGTGTCATAAAGGCGCCAAAACAACACACAAATATCCGTCTCGGGGATTATAAAACAACACTTGGTCATCAGGGCGTCATTAAACCGCTCTTAACAAAAAAATAAACACTCCCCACAAGAGTTAAACATACACTAGTAAGGTCAGGAAGGTCGGAGGGTGGGAGAGGAAGGGTTAAGTTATGTGGTTAAACCTTAGGAGTTTACTGGTGGTAGAGAGAGTGGCTGACCCCTCCTTCTCCTCCTAGTGACGTTACCTGGCGCGTTACTATTTCCTTAATCAGATGTGTTATAATGCCTAAAGACGTTGTAATGATGTTACTTTTGTGTGTTACCTTTTTATGTAGTGTCAGAGTGTTACTTACGTGTGTGTTACTTGTTTATGTAGTGTTAGGTGGTACTTATGTGTTATTATTTGTTTAAGTAGTGTCAGGGTGTTACTAAGTGTGTTACTTCTTTATGTAGTGTCAGAGTGTAACTAAATCGTGAGTTACGGTGTTACTTGTGTGTGTGTTACTTGTTTATGACGTGTCTTAGGTGTTACTGGTCTGTCATTAACATTGCTACTCAAAAGTCAGAGTATTACTGGGCCGTGACATTTAGTGTTAATTAAGTGTTACCTGATCACTAAGAAACACCGAGGTGTGTCGGTAGCTGCTCATGGTATTCCCGACAGACTGACAGACTGCCCCCCTCGCGCCCTGGGGTTAAAAGTCGACGAAACTAACCGCAGTTCAGTCTGGCGAATAGTGCGGATAAACCAAGCAAGACACCGCAGCCGCACGTGTGAGTGAGTGAAAGCGCTTGCGACCATCACACCTCCCCACCGCATTTTCACTCTCTAACTCACAATATTAATCACGGAGAGGTTTTTGGTTGTGTGTTGAAGTAAAGGAAGAAAAATACAGACATGTCCATCAGAGAAGTAATATACTGGGCTATGTATATCTGTTAAAGCGCCATCTTGAGGTCCTGGGAGGGGCGGGGTGGTGGGGAGAGAGACGGGGTAGGGGATGGGGTGGGTGCAATGTGAATAATTTGAATAAAAGTTGATTCTCACTCTGTCTGTCTGTCTGTCTGTCTGTCTGACTCTGTTTCATCTGATGTACTGTACAGCACCTATGATTTTGTTGAATATCTATCTTTAGACTATCTATCTATCTAACTGTGTGTCTGTCTAACTATCTATCTATCTAACTGTGTGTCTGTCTAACTATCTATCTATCTATATGTTGGAGGTCTTTCAGCTGCCAGGGTTGTTAAGCGTCGTTCACCATGTCGTAATTTTAATGTTGTTTCTTGTCTTTTGCAGTACAGTGGATGTAGAGCCGGCGATGGACCCACCTACAGTAAGCGTTTATATACATTACTTACATTCAGTGTCTATGTATATTGTTTGTATACCTACACTATCTATACATGCTGAAACAATGTAATGTATACAAGCTGAATATAAGGTACAGCCACTCCTACACACAACGTCCTGGGCCAAGATGTTCCCAGGATTATACAGTAAGCGGAATATTTTTACTTTAATTTATTTTTTATTCATCATTTCGCCATTTGTCAGGTTACTATATAGTCGATCGGGCGGTTGGTCTGTTCGTTGATATGACCTTTATTGCTCAGTGTTAATAAAGGCGAAAACTGGACAATACTCAAAGGCTAACACCCTCTTAAAGTGTCTCGGGCAGGACTCGAACCCACGACTTACTGGTGAGAGATACGGACGTTACCGCTGTACCACCAACACCCCTTTAACATGTATAAGGTCAGGCCTCACTGTCTCACTTAAGGAATAAAATTAACTTTGAAATGTCAGCAATATTACATCTCCATCCTGGCTTACCATCTTCCTCAGTGTCTCAAGTCTGTAAAATTGAAATTGAAATCGTAAGAATTGATTTAGCTCGAATAATACAGATACAGGATGAAGAAAACAATATTATTAATACGGTTGAACCTTCTCGAGTGGTGCAGCTCTCTTGAACAACACCTGGTATATACTGTACATTAATGTCGAGGTCAGTGATAATATAGTTTAGTACAGAATGCCAGAGTCCAGATTTCAGTAGCGGTAGAGGTGCTGACACGAGGTAATCAATTCACAAGTGTGCTGTTTTATCTCACTGAATAAAGACATAAATTTCGTGTGTTCCTTATATTTAGAGCTGTTTTATACGTGTTGAGGAGAAGGGTGGGGAGGGGGGTAGTAGGGGAGGTGGAATGGAGGAGGGTGTCCGCTAACTTTACTAAAATGTTTAAGACTTGTCGTTTACATAGTTTCAACACGACAGAGTGCACTTCAGTCGTGGTGGTAGGGGAGGGATTGATTGACGGGGGTTGGGGGTGGAAGAGGGGAGGAGTGGGTAGGGGATGAGAGAGGGAAGGGAGGATATGAGTAGGAAGGGAGGAGGTGGGGAAGTGCACGGGAAGGGGATTGGGAACTCAGGAGTTGAGGATTGCGAGGAGGAGGTTTTGAGTGTTGAGGAAGAGAGGTGGGGAAGAGTGTGGAGGTTGTTGGGATTAGATGAAGGTATTTAGGCAGGGGAGGAGGGGGGAGTTGTTGTAGCAGGGGAAAGAAGGAGGAGGTGACAGGAGGGACGGGATGGAAGGAAAGAGGCAAGGGAAGAGGGTTGGCAGAGGAAGGGAGGGACGGAGGCAAAGAAAAGAGAAGGGAGGGAGGGAGGGAGGAGGGAGGGAGGCAGGCAGGCAAGGAAGGGAGAGGGAGGAGGCAAGGAAGGGAGGGACAGGCAAAGAAAGAAGGGAGGGGAGGGAGGGAGGGAGGAGGGAGGCAGGCAAGGAAGGGAGGACAGGGGCAGGAAGCATCAAGACAACATTACTGTGTGGTCCAGCAGGTGTGGGGTGTCGTGTATACGGTGTGGCGGCGACAGGGGCAGAGGCTGGACACGCCACCCTCAGATTACCACTCCGAGGTTTTAAATATTCAGTCACTTCTATTAAAGCTCCCGAAGGCGTCGCTCTGTGCTATTTGTGAAATGTCACGATATGAGGGTGAAACTGTGTGAAGGAATGTTACTGACAACACACCTGTAATATATTTTTCCATGGACACACACAAATTGGGTAAAAGAGTTAAGTGTCGTGTTTACGTGGTGTTAAGAAACGTGATGGTGATAGTTGTGGTGGTTGGTGGTGATAGTGGTTGAGGTGGTGTAGCGCATTTTTCCCAGCTGGAAAAGATTCCTCGCCCCTCCTGAAAAGTTACAGCTGATTGGCTGTTGCAAACCTGTCCGATTTTGTCCTGAAGTAATGATGACAAATGAGTTTATTCATAATCGTTAGGATGACCGTTTCTGACGAGAGAGATATTTAGCTAAATTATATAAAGATACTTACATACAGGTGCAGGAAATATGACTTGGAACAACTTCATATTTTCCCCCTCTGCTGACGGTCGTAATATTTCAATGTGATTCTGATATTTTAAAATGTTGTTTTTGCATAATGTAGTTTTACTGATACGTAATTTGTCTTAGTATGACTTTTGTGGGTAAAAATAAGTATATATTAAATGCATCCTCCGAAAGCGTAAATTTGTTACCGGAGTTTAACAGTTAATTCATAGTGTAAGATTTCTGATAAACTTCCTTTTGCTTATGTTTGAAATAATGAATGTATGTATCTTTATATAATTTAGCTAAATATCTCTCTCGTTAGAAACGGTCATCCCAACAATTATGAATAGACTAATTAAATACATCAACTTCAGGAACAATCAATAGACAACAGTCAATAATCAGCAGCATCTTTCTCAGCTGAGAAAAAACGCACTAGTTGTGGTGGTTATATTCATTCTTGTCAAACTGAATAAATCATGGTGTGTTAAGCCAATTGGGGATCACCTGAAGATTAGTGGTTGTAGTTCCTAGTAACACAGAACTATACATTTTTGGTTCAGTTTTTTTTTTCAAATTTGACTTAAAACAATAAGTATTTTACACATGTTTTACAAAATTTGCTGAAAAGAACCAAAGGTATTTTACATGTCTCTCTCTCTCTCTCATTACCTTGAATTGAAAAAAAATATATATGTATAGAAGAAACTCAGTCATCTAACATTTAACAGAGGTCATTTACACACACACACACACACAGACATACACACACACACACACACACACACACACACACACACACACACACACACACAGATCTGAGTCATATAGGTTTCTTTCCACCCGATGTTGTCAACACCAGAGAGGTCAAGCTGCCTTCGTCCACGTTCTGGATTATCTCTGCATTTATCTGTTGTTTTAATTCTCGTTTCTCCTGCTGCAGCCTCGAGGGACAGGTCACGGTGACATGTGACCAGAGGATCGAATATCTTGATATAAAAGAAGGCTCGCCGTCCCCTTGTCCAGAATCTACAAGCATTGACGTCCACACGGGCTTTGTTAGTTGTGTTGGGGTCCGGTACTACTACTACTAATACTGTTGATACTACTACTACTACTACTACTTTTTTTTATTGTTTATTTTTATATTTTTTTTAGTGGCCTCCAGCCTCCCCCAAGAGCCATACCTTCGCCACCATTTTATTACCTCAACATTAAATATACTACTACTACTACTACTTTTTTTATTGTTTTTTTAAATTTTTTAGTAGCCTCCCAATAGCCACACCTTACCATTTATTTACCTTAATATTAAATATACTACTACTACTACTACTTTTTTTTATTGTTTATTTTTATATTTTTTTTAGTGGCCTCCAGCCTCCCCCAAGAGCCATACCTTCGCCACCATTTTATTACCTCAACATTAAATACCCTAATACATAAGTAGCTATCCTTGCTGTGTTGAGTTAGTTGAGCCGCAGATCTATGCGGCATTCAATGACTGTTGCCTCATATTATTAGTCAATATTTGCTACCATTGTCGGCTTTGGGACCGAAGATTTCGTTCCCCTGAGGCAGAGCAATGCAGACCTAAACAGAGAGGAGGACAGTCGACATCTCAACCAGGCTGTAACATAACTTCTGGGCTGCTGCTTCTGTTCGGATATCACCTCTGCGAGTCTGGCATAGAAACATCTTGCACTTGGTCCAATCCCACCAGAGGCTGTGAATACCAGAGGAGTGAAGCTGCCTTTATCAACATTCAGAATTCTCTCCCCATATGCCCTGATCTTGTCATTCTCGTTCCTCCTGTGTGCAGCATCGAGAGCTAGGTTACAGTGACATGCGACCATGGGATCGAAAATCCTTATGTCAAAGAAGGCTCGCTGTCCCCCGTCCAGAATCCTCGCGCACTAACGTCTACACGGGCTTCGTTGGATGTGTTTGAAGTCCTGTGACGGAGGTTCTCACCGTCCAATGGAAGGAGGGGCGGTTCCTCCATGACGTCGTGGCAGATTTACTTCAGTAAATTTGCTGTGATATCCCTTACTTCGTCATGCCTCATGCATGCGAAGCCCCCTTTCTTGCACACCATGGCGTGGGTCAATGTCATAAGATGAGCCACACACGCATTGGGAGGGCAAACCTTCTACTGGCCTACCGTACCTTAGAGCAATGTCATCTGTAAATTCTTGTTTATTAAGGATGAAACCTTTTGCTCTTATCGGTAATGTTTTTAGCCAGTTCCAGGCGCCCACCTTCTGCGCTATAACTGTTTCTTTTTTTAAGTTCTCTGACACTTGCAGCATCAGTTGCTACAGTTTATCACTTTGGGTGTGCTGTCGATCTGTCGTAATGGAACGTCGAATCTACTACTACTACTACTAATAATAATAATAACAATAACAATAACAGAGGTCAGATCTCCTTCATACACATTTCTTTTTGTACTCGGCTTAAAAAGGTTGAGCATGTATAAGCAAGGCGATCTGTAGAGATGATCACAGCTGCCAGAGGCTTGTTGTGTGTGTGTGTGTGTGTGTGTGTGTGTGTGTGTGTGTGTTTACCCTCACAGGGCGTGGAGAGATCAGAGTAGATGTCACAGGGCCTGAATAAGTCAGGGTAGACGTCACAGGGCCCGAAGAAGTCGGGGTAGACGTCACAGGACATGAAGAGGTCAGGGTAGACGTCAAAGGACATGAAGAGGTCAGGGTAGACGTCAAAGGACATGAAGAAGTCAGGGTAGACGTCAAAGGACATGTAGAGGTCAGGGTAGACGTCAAAGGACATGAAGAAGTCAGGGTAGACGTCAAAAGACATGTAGAGGTCAGGGTAGACGCCACAGGATATGCAGAGGTCAGTATAGGGAATGTTGAGAGTTGGTTGGTCGTGTGGCCGGGTCGTCGGTTGGTCGTGTGACCGGGTGGTTGGTTGGTCGTGTGGCCGGGTCGTCGTGTGGCCGGGTCGTCAGTTGGCCAGGTTGTCGATTGGTCGTGTGTCCGGGTCGTCGGTGGGTCGTGTGGCCGGGTCGTCGGTTGATCGTATGGCTGGGTCGTCGGTTGGTTGCACGGCCGGGTCGTCGGGTGGTCGTGTGGCCTGGTCCTCTTGTGGTCGTGTTGTCGGTTGGTCGGGCCGAACAACAACAAAGTGCTGTAGGAGGATCAAATATGCATTTGTGTTCGGCGGGTTTAGCGGATATGCTAAAAGCACCGCCGGCGACCAGCTGTAAATGTTGTACCTGTGAGTGAGGGAGCACATGCACGGCCTGTACGTGTGTGTGTGTGTGTGTGTGTGTGTGCGTGTCTGCAGGTGTTTGTGTGTGCATGTGTGTTTTCTGTGTCTGTTTCTCTGCATGTACGTTCATGAATTGAGGAATGGTACATACAGTATAATGGTGAATGCGTGTCTACTGAACACCATTAATTAGTCACCTGGCCAATAGTTAATAACACCTCGTCAGTGTCGCCCCCCAGCCTCTTGTACGATACAGTACTGACGGTCAGGCTGGGCGGAGCCTCGGTGACGCCTCCAAGTATTTCCGGCTCGTAACTCTGGTTCAGGATCTGCCCTCATGAAAATGTAAACAACGCCTCAAACCTTGATGAAATACTCCTGTAACGTTGTTATGTTTGTATGTTGTGTATTTGTGCTGCCAGAGATGTGTTTAATAAAAAGACGCCACAACACACTACTGAGGTAAAATAGCGTTTTACTGTTATAAAGGAGTGTGTGGGGGAGTTGATCCAGTTGATGGTGCAGCAGGCCAGTAAATCTCTCCACCCGCCGGCTGCCTCACCACCACCACCTTGAACTGAACACAAGGTGTGGCAGGTGCGTGGTCGGTACTCACATGTGTACAGTACTGTGACTCATGCTCGCCCCCTGGCGTCAAGGTGGTGGTCAGCGGCGGTGACCAGTTTGGTGAAGAATTTTCTCTTGGTGTTGTGAGAGTTGATGTGGCCTTGAGATAATTTTTTAAGTGTTAAGCATATAATTACGTCATCCATGTTGCTTCCGACCTCCTTATACTGAATGTCAGGTCAAAGGTCAACGGAAGTGCGTATTCTCTTGTCTCCACATTTAGGATTCATATCTATACGAGATTTTCACAGCTGCCTGACCTTCAGTTGGTTTCTTGGTGTTTATTGGGTAGAGGAAGTAATATATCGCAGTCCTGGAAATAAGGTACAGAGAAGGACAATGTTTGCCTCTTAATATATTGACTTATATTACCACTAGACTTTGGGAAGAACGTGAAAGACAGAGGCGGGGTAGAAGGAGGAGAGGTAAACTAAGAACAACGAACAGGGATAGAACCGAGGAAGAGGAGGAGGATAGGTAAGGGCCGCCTAGATGGAGGAGGATTGTGTAGAGGATTGAGAACAGTGTGTGACAGACCCACCACGAGAGGGAAACAAGAAGAACAAGACATGACTCAGGATAGTTTTAGTTAAGTGAGCTTCACCAACCCTGTCACACCAGTTTATTTAAAGCTCTTCAACACCTTGTTCCTCCACAAGAACACGACAGCAATAGTTCCTGAACATCTGTGATATTACCCTCTCTCTCTCTCTCTCTCTCTCTCTCTCTCTCTCTCTCTCTCTCTCTCTCTCTCTCTCTCATATCAGTCATCACCGTAGACATGGCCCATCACCCGGGGGAATGTTTGGGAAGGTCACATTGTGTTACGTTTTGTCATGATTTTGTCGACGCCTCTCAAGGTTTCTGTCACGGCCCAGACACCCCCCAAGTATCTCACCTGACGATGTGTGTGTGTGTGTGTGTGTGTGTGTGTGTGTGTGTGTGTGTTCATTGGAAGAAAACAAGAGTTGTAACCCAACTTAATTTCTAAAGTAACTTAACACACTCAAATGTAACTTAACACACTCAAATGTAACTTAACACACTCAAAATTAACTTAACACACTCAAAAATAACTTAGCACACAAAAGTAACTTAACACACATAAAAGTAATTTAACACACCCAAAAGTAACTCAACTCACTCAAAGTAACTTAATGCACAAAAGTAACTTAGCACACATAAAAGTAATTTAACACACCTAAAAGAAACTTAACGCACTCAAATGTAACTTAACACACCCAAAAGTATCTTAACACACCCAAAAGTAACTTAACACACACACGAAAGAAACTTAACACACCCAAAAGTAACTTAACACACCCAAAAGTAACTTAGCACACCCAAAAGTAACTTAACACAATACGCACAAAAGTAACTTAACACACACAAAAGTAACTTAACACACCCAAAAGTAACTTAGCACACCCAAAAGTAACTTAACAAAAGTAACTTAACACACAAAGGTAACTTAACACCCAAAAGTAACTTAACACAAAAGGTAACTTAACACACACAAAAGTAACTTAACACACACAAAAGTAACTTAACACACACAAAAGTAACTTAACACACCCAAAAGTAACTTAGCACACCCAAAAGTAACTTAACACACACAAAAGTAACTTAGCACACCCAAAAGTAACTTAACACACACAAAAGTAACTTAACACACACAAAAGTAACTTAACACACCCAAAAGTAACTTAGCACACCCAAAAGTAACTTAGCACACCCAAAAGTAACTTAACACACACAAAAGTAACTTAACACACCCAAAAGTAACTTAACACACCCAAAAGTAACTTAGCACACCCAAAAGTAACTTAACACACACAAAAGTAACTTAACACACACAAAAGTAACTTAACACACCCAAAAGTAACTTAGCACACCCAAAAGTAACTTAACACACCCAAAGGTAACTTAACACACACACGAAAGTAACTTAACACACCCAATAGTAACTTAGGATCTGGCGCGGTTGAGAGAGAGAGAGAGAGAGAGAGAGAGAGAGAGAGAGAGAGAGAGAGAGAGAGAGAGAGAGAGAGAGAGAGAGACTGTATTATGTACCAAACTAATAAACTAATATTATAACATCAATACACAAACACACTGCCGTCAGATACTTTCAAAATTGCATCACACGAGCGAGCATTATGCAGTTCACCACTAAAACATACAACACGGACAAAGGGGTTTTATTATTGTGGTTTTTTTTTTCTGGTCACTGAACAAACTGTTTATAAACCGCTCTCGATGGAAATAGGCTTTGGAAACGAAGCTTGATACTCACTCACTCACATAGTGTAGTATGGAGAGTTTAAACCACTATGATTGCGTACGCCATCGTGTGTGTGTGTGTGTGTACTACCAAGAGGTTTATCCGTTCATAAACTCGTAATACCCGACCCCTGTACAGCACTATGAGGCTTTCATTCATACCCACCTTCTCATACCCCTTTAGGCGGCTTGTGATTCCGTAGTCACTTAACGGCATTTGAAGTGTTAATGTTAGTCAGGTAGATAATGAACTAGACGTGTACCTGCAGGTGTTTTGGGGAGAGGCTCATTAATAAGGTAGAGGATTGACTTAATGTGTAGTTATATGTAGAATATATATTTGTGCGTGTGTATTTTTTCCACCTTGTTAGTCTCTAGCTTGTCTGTGTGAATACCGGGTCTTGTGTTGTGTCCGTGTACTGTATCTTGTGTAAGTTTTAGTGGTTACTTCTCTCGTCTCTTTCTCTTGTTTGTCATGTTATAATGCTAAATTAACGGTGTTTGTGGGACTAACATGCTTAAATAAGGCTCCACATCACTAGTTTTAGTTCTATTACTTACTGCTGTACTCGTCCCATGTCTTGTGGCTTTAAGCAGGAGCTCTCACTGTCTCATGATGGGGAAATCTTCTCTACGGACTCGGGCGCCGGTCAATAATATTTTCTTAACTCGTTCGGGAATATAATGATAACAACAACATCAACAACAATATTAATAATAATAATAATAATAATAATAATAATAATAATAATAATAGTAATAACAGCAACAAAAGAACGCGAGGAATGATATAAATTCTCATGATATTTGCAAAGATAAGCTTCATGACGGCCCTTGAGCACCTGCCCCTCCCCTCCCTTCCCCTCCCCTCCTTTCGCCTCGCCTCATACCACACCCTGATAAGACGTCACCATAACCCGGGTTTAGTGTGTATGGTGCTTAGAACATACACTCCGTTATACGGCCTTCACTGATCCATGTCTCTTCGTTTAACATTTTTTTTCCAACTTGAGATCACCTGATGATTAGCCCCCTAGTTTATTTCGCCTGAACATTAACCATCCTAACGCTAACCTAAACTAGCCTAACCTTAACGAACCGAATCTTAACTAGCTTAACCTTACCTTACCTAGTCTAGCCTAATCTAACATATTCTAACCTAACCTAATCTAAATTAGCTAAAGTAATCTAACCTAGCCTAATCTAACCAAAACTAACCTAACTTAACCTAATCTAACCAAAACTAACCTAAACTAACTTAACCCAGCCTAATCTAACCTAGGATAACCTTAACTAACCTAACCTAACCTAACGTAGACCCCGCCAGGTAGCGTTAGGGTGTTATTCATCAGGTGAAATAAGTTAAGGGCTAATAATTATCAGGTGTTCATCAACATCTTATACCGTCTGCGTTTGTTAACACTCGAGATGATTAGCAGGAAATGAGGAAGAAGCCTTGAGGTGTTTGAGGCCAGTAATGGAGATACGACTTGTAGAAGGTGGAGGGCGAGAGAACGTTAGGTCTCGCTCAGGGCTTCACTACTATGAGTGGAGGTGAGAGGTACTAAGAGTGTTGATAAGGTACTGATGATTTACCTCTCTCTCTGTATGTATGTATGTATGTATGTATGTATGTCTTTCTCTTTACACGTGTGTGTGTGTGTGTGTGTGTGTGTGTGTGTGTGTGTGTGTGTGTGTGTGTGTGTGTGTGTGTGTGTATGTGTGTGTGAAGCAAGCCAATCACAGAAGGTGGACGATAATATCACAGACTCAGGTAACCTCAGTGGAAAGTGAAACACAAAATTCCCCAACGCTTCCGGGTGTTTACTTCCTGTCAGGTGTGTAAGACAAATACACCTGACACAAGTCGCTTCCAGGATCTATTCATTTTCCTTTCTTCATTAATTCATGATGACTTTCTTTGTTCTTGAGATTTTACCAGGTAAGATTATACACTGATCCACGTACACACACCTGCATATATGCATACACATCACGTACATGCGCCTGTACGAAGACACAAATGAACGTACGTATTCGTGTTGACGAATAGCATACTGGTCAGCACGTACACACAGTTGTATTTATACACCTATGGACGTATATACACATGAACATAGACAGACATACAGACAGACACACACGGTTGGACTCTTGGTAACATTCCTTCTGCTTAACAAACCTTCAGGAAGGTCGCCGCTGCACAACACAGGAAGGCGTCAGGGTGCGCCGCTTCCTGCTGCAAAGACCCTCACTGAATACTAACACTTGTACGCTAGAAGGACACACAGACAGTATATGTGTGTCTGTGTATGTTGATAGGTGTGTATAGATGTATTGATTTCTGTATGTGCCTGTATTTATATCTGTATACAAGAACGTCTGTGAAATGTCGCTTTGTTCTGTTTCCGTAAAGTTATGAGATTATGACTGGCCGCGGGATGAGCCTCCATGGCGAGTGACAGGGAGACACGTCCTCAGCCACTCGTGTGACGCCGTAGCCTCTTGGATCAAGCAGCAGGTATATAGGAGGCCTCCTTAAGTTTTACCTTGAGGAGGAGGCCTGATTCTCATACCTCAGACCCTCAACCAACACCACTTATCTTAACGTGTGTGTGTGTGTGTGTGTGTGTGTGTGTGTGTGTGTGTGTGTGTGTGTACCAGAAAGGGCGTGCCACACCAAGAGTGTCCTGGGGTGTGTGGGAGACCAGAGGCAAAATAAAATCCCACGGTTTACTGTAGTTAACCTCCCTTGGTGGTACTTACACGGTCGACCCTGGTATGTGTGTTTGTGTGTGTGTGTACTACCTATATCGCTCACACACACACTAACGAACATACATAGACCGTGTATAGTATATCACTAGATATACGTTCACGTGGCCACAGTAAGATGTGATGACTTGATGTTTATTTATCACGAGGCAGTATACAGTAAGGAGGAGCTCGCCGCAGGTTGGACGCCGCCGACGTACTGTAGAAGTCATCAGACTCCTGAAGTTCAATATTTGAGAGATGTATTGACACACCACGTTCGGTTATTTTAATTAATTGTTAATAACTTATAAACCGGAAATTTTCTATGGAGACTACCGGCACCAGTCGCTCTGTCTATATCATCTACCAAAACCTGTCTCTCGTACACCGACAGCTCCCGTGTTGGTGACACGTTGGTCAGCGTGTGAACAAGTTACAGTTATGCTAAGTGTCTGCCTGTTGCTCGCCCCGCCGCCAACCAACACAAGTTATAACACTTAGTGAAGAAACAATTGTGTGAACAAACATGAGGAGTGTAATGGTGCCAGACAGTGATGGTTAATAGTGCTTCATCCAAATAATGAGTCATGAATTAAGGTTAGTATTAGCAACAGTAATGTTAAAAAGTTATATATATATATATATATATATATATATATATATATATATATATATATATATATATTAGAGATGTGAGAGAGGCAGGTGTAGGCTAACACAGGTAAAGCGGATTGTCATGAACAATATATACGGCTCTGGTTGTATCTGGGATTAACTCCACTAAGGCCATTACAGTTTTAGCTCACTCCTCTCCCAAACACCGATAATACCCACTCAATAAATACTTTTAACACTTTTTTATAGTTTTCGCCACACCACTGCGCCACAATTATTATTATATTTTTTTTGTAATACCAATTAAGGGTTTGACCTTTTTGTGTTTTAATTTAATATACAAGAAAAAAAAATATTATTGACAGACATATCAAACCGAGCAAACATTTTAATATATTTATTTTTTTATCCCCCGTCCCTCCACATACACACACACTATCAACATTGGCACGTATATATATATATATATATATATATATATATATATATATATATATATATATATATATATATATATATATATATATATCGGCTACGTCAGTAAAGGTGTCGGTAGTACTGTCAAAAATTGTGTTCTCCTAAATTTAGTAAATGGAAGTATTTTACTTTGTTTGCCCGCACAGCGAAGTTACAGAAAAGTATTGTGATCGTCCCGTCTGTCTGTTCGTCTGCCCGTCAACAGTTGCGTGCCGTCTCCTTATCTCAGCAACTATATGAGGTATTACACTGAAACCTGGTGTGTTTTAGTGCCATCACCCGACTGTGCGTCACCTTCACCTGTTCGTGTACCTGCAGCGGCAAGACTCGTCCCTCTAACTCACATTTAATGTTATCGTCTTAAAGAACATATTTATAAGAATTACCAGCACCCCTACGTGTTGTACCGACCATGTTTACGCACACACACACACACACACACACACACACACACACACTCAACTGTGTGTTTACAAATCATATCTGATGTTTATTCCCGAATTATCCTTTCCATTTCCAAATTACCACTAGCTAATACCCAGGGCCGTCACCACCTCTCCCTTGCACGTTTGTATCAGGAAAACTATGTAAAAGTTTAGCAGGAGGACGTAAAGAATGTCCATTATCGGTGATGTTATAGACCCCGCGAGGAGCAGTGCTGGCGGGGAGTAGTCACCAGGGCCGGGAGAGGTGGGAGTGGCAGGTGAGGGGTGAGGGGAAGGGTTAGGTAGGTGAAGGGTGAGGTGAGGTGAAGGGTTAGATAGGTGAAGGGTGAGGTGAGGTGAAGGGTTAGATAGGTGAGTGAATGGGTAGAGGGGAAGGGTTAGGTAGGTGAAGGGTGAGGTGAGGTGAAGGGTTAGATAGGTGAGCGAATGGGTAGGTGAGGGGAAGGGTTAGGTAGATGAGGGGTGAAGAGAAGGGCTAGGCAGGTGAGGGTATGAGGTAAGGAAGAAAATTTTGCGAGAGAGAAAGGGAGAAGAAGAAGGGAATGAGAGAAAGGGAGGGAGAAAAAGAAGGGAATGAGAGAGAGGGAGGGAGAAGAAGAAGGGAATGAGAGAGAGGGAGGGAGAAGTAATGTAGATAAGAGGATGTGTAATTGAGGTGCCACTGTAGGAAGGGAAGGGAAGGGGAGGGGTGGTAGACACACACACACACACACACACACACACACACACACGTACTCAGGGTCGCGTGTCACCAGACCAACTCGACACACCACAACATCTACGACACATCGCCACAAATTCATTTTCTTCCGATACATAATTAACCCCGCCTCCTCCCCCACCAGCGGCCAGTGTCACGCTCCCTCCTCCTGGTGTGTGAGTGTCATGGTACTTTCTTCAGGTAGGTTACCGTCGTTCACTCAATTATGGATTTTAATTCGCCGCGACACATAGTTGTTATGTCGGGTGTTAGGTGGAATTTATAAAGCTTTTGGGTCGTAGTAAATCATAATATATTTTTTTATGGGTTGAGAGTCTGGAAAGTTCGTACCTTGATTATTTCTCGAAAGTTAAGAGAAGGAAGAACATAAGAACATAAGAAAATAAGGAGTCTGCAATAGACCGATTGGCCTGTGCATGGCAGCTCCTGTCGAGAG
The DNA here is from genome assembly GCF_018991925.1 of Homarus americanus. Taxonomy (NCBI): domain Eukaryota; kingdom Metazoa; phylum Arthropoda; class Malacostraca; order Decapoda; family Nephropidae; genus Homarus; species Homarus americanus. The sequence goes on along the minus strand of NW_024737042.1, from coordinate 6,268,321 downwards.
TTACTACCACTCTCTATCATCCATGAATCTATCGAGAACGGAGCTGACGGGATGGGTTAAGGTAGAGCGCTGACCTGACACCCAGAATTGTATTAAAAATTATACTAAGATCTCTCTGTGTGTGTGTGTGTGTGTGTGTGTGTGTGTGTGTGTGTTTGTGTGTGTGCCAGTAAATGGAATAAATATCCCAAATTACCAAAAACCAGAGATCAAAACTGTAAACCAAGGGCCAACTAAAGCCCGGTACTTCGACACCCTCTCTTCTCCCGGTACCCCCTCGACCCCTCTTCCCCGGTACTCGACACTCTCTTCCCCGGTACCCCTCGACACCATCTCTTCTCCCGGCACCCCCTCGACACCATCTCTTCCCCGGTATCCCGGTACTCGACACCCTCTTCTACCCCCTCGACACCATCTTCTCCCGGCACCCCCCTCGACACCCTCTCTTCTCCCCACCCCTCGACACCCTCTCTTCTCCCAGCACCCCTCGACACCATCTCTTCTCCGGCACCCCCTCGACAACCCCCCTCGACACCCTCTCTTCCCCGGTACACCCCCTCACCCCTCTCTTCTCCCGGCACCCCCCTCGACACCATCTCTTCTCCCGGCACCCCTCGACACCCTTCCCCACCACCCCCCTCGACACCCTCTCTTCTCCCGGCACCCCCTCGACACCATCTCTTCCCCGGCACCCTCGACACCATCTTTCCCCGGCACCCTCGACACCATCTTTCCCGGTACACCTCGACACCATCTCTTCCCCGGTACACCCCTCGACACCCTCTCTCCCCGGTACACCCCCTCGACACCATCTCTTCTTCCCCGACACACCCCCTCGACACCATCTCTTCTCCGGCACTCCCCACCCCTCTACCGCCACCTTCAAGTTAACCTAACCTAACCTAACCTTTCACCTTTGACTCTAATGACTCATTCTATCCAGGGATGGTTTGTGGTGGCCAGAAAGGAAGACAGACAAACAGATGGACAGAGAGAAAGATACGTAAAGAGACAGACAGACACGTGGACAAAGATGTATACGTAAAAAGACAGACATATGGACAGAGAGACAGATACTTAAATATATAGAGAGACAGATACGTAAACAGACAGACAGATTGAGAGAAAAAGACAGATTGACAGACAGAAATATAAGCAGACAGAAAGAGATAGAGAAAAAACAGACAGACAGACAGACAGACGGACAGAGACTTATATAACAAGTATAGGTTACTTACTATAGAGTGAGTGAAAACAGCCGTCACATCTCCACAGACTTTTACTCATTAATTTCTAAGGTGAGTGAGGCGGGGCGGGGTGGGGTGAGTGAGGCGGAGCGGGGTGAGTGAGGCAGGGCAGGGGTGGGGTGGTCAGGGGTTCACTTACGGCAGGGTGGAGATTGAGTGGGGTTTCATGGAGGTGGGAATGTCTCAGGCAGATGAGGTGAGTGAAGGCAGGGCAGGGGTGGGGAGATGAATGAGGGTATGGAGACGGTGTGGGGAGTGGGGTTGTAGGACAGGGGTGGAGCTAGTGTGGTGGGGTTTTGGGATCTCAGGACGGGGGTGGGTGGAGGATAGGGATTAGGGGCTGGGTGGGGTGAGTGGGGAGCAGGGTGGTGGAAGATGGGGGTGGGTTGGTCTTATCTAATACAATAATATACACACCTGAGTTATTACAACGAAGGATACACAGGTATATCACAGTCTATAAGTAATCTCACCTGTCCCTCAAAACCAACCGTGTGTGTGTGTGTGTGTGTGTGTGTGTGTGTGTGTGTGTGGTACAGTGGACAGGTAGGTAAAGAACCTCAGGACCTCGGCACTAACACCCTGTCCTCTCTCATTACACACACTTTCACACCTTAAACACACACACACACACACACACACACACACACACACACACACACACACACACCTGTATCGTCCATCTTAACATATTAACATGTCAGTGAGCAACCAGGAGGGAAAATTGAGTGTAATTTCTTAAATGGTCGACGTTGGGCCGAGAAGAAGAGGACAGGACCTACACCAAACCGGCCCTAACATCACTCCCTGTTCTGTGTTCAGGCTTCTGCTAATACACGTTGTAGTGGCTTATACAACATGCACCTGGCCAGATCGTCAACATGCACCTGGCCAGATCGTCGGTGTATGAATGTTGTATTGAATAAAAAATTGTAGGAGGATGATTTAACTTTATATAGACGGGGGTTAAAAAGGGGGTCATTTGGTTCACTTGGCTTGTAATTACAGGTGGCTGGTGTTCCGTGGTGCGGGACGGTGGGCAGGTGGTGGGTTGAGGCTCTGGGGTGGGGAACGGTGGGTAGGTTGGTGGGTTGAGGCTCTGGGGTGAGAGCAGTGAAACCAGGATTAGTGGAGTTAGCTCTGCGGTCAGAGGGGACAGTGGGCAGGTGGTGGGCTGAGGCTCTGGGGTGGGGAGACAGTGGAGTAGGTTGGTGGAGTTGAGGCTCTGGGGTGGGAACAGTGGTGGGTAGGTGGTGGAGTTGGGGGCTCTGGGGTGGGGAGCAGTGGAGTGGGTTGGTGGGTTGAGGCTCTGGGGTGGAGGACAGTGGGCAGGTGGTGGGTTAAGAGGCTCTGGGGTGGGGAACAGTGGGGAGGTGGTGGGTTGAGGGCTCTGGGGTGGGAGACGGTGGGCAGGTGGTGGGTTGAGGGCTCTCGGGCAGGAGACAGTGGGCAAGTCGGTGGGTTGAAGGGCTCTGGGGGTGGGAGCAGTGGGTAGAGTGGTAGGTTGAGGCTCTCGGAGCGGGAGACGGTGGGCAGGTGGTGGGTTGAGGCTCTGGGGTGGGGACGGTGGAGCAGGATGGTGGGTTGAGGCTCTCTGGGGTGGAGACAGTGGGCAGGTGGTGGGTTGAGGCTCTGGGGCCGGGAGACGGTGGGCAGGTGGTGGTTGAGCTCTGGGGTGGGAACGGTGGGTAGGTTGGTGGGTTGAGGAGGCTCTGGGGTGAGCCCAGTGAGCAGGTGGTGGGTTGAGGCTCTGGGGTGGGAGACAGTGGGCAGGTGGTGGGTTGGTTGAGGCTCTGGGGTGGGGAACAGTGGTAGGTTGGTGGGTTGAGGCTCTGGGAATTGAGGGTGCCAGTGGGTAGGTTGGTGGGTTGAGGCTCTGGGGTGGAGGGACAGTGGGCAGGTGGTGGGTTGAGGCTCTGGGATGGGGAACAGTGCTGGGTCCGGTTGGTGGGTTGAGGAGGCTCTGGGGTGGAGGGACGGTGGGGCAGGTGGTGGGTTGAGGCTCTGGGGTGGGGAGACGGTGGGCAGGTGGTGGGTTGAGACTCTGGGGCGGGAGACGGTGGGCAGGTGGTGGGGTGGTGTAAATGCCTCGCCTGTGTCAGTTAATAATATAATGTATTATTTTTTGATGGATCACCTGAAGATTAGACACCCCGACTTATTTCACCTGATTAAACACGCTAGCCTGACCTAACCTAACCTAACCTAACCTAACCTAACCTAACCTAACCTAACATAACCTAACATAATCTAACCAAGCTTAACCTGCATTCACCTGACGTAAATAACCTAACCTAACCTAACTTACTCTAACCTAACCTAACCTAACCTACTCTAACCTAACCTAACGTAATACCCTTAACGTAACGTAACCAAGGAAAACTGAACCTAACATAACCTAACACACTCCTCCTGGCACTCTCCCTGACACACTCACAATAGCACACACTCACTGTCTCACTCTCACTGATACACTCACTGACACATGGCTTGACACACTCACTGACACATGGCTTGACACACACACTCACTGACACATGACTTGACACACACTCACTAACACATATGACTTGACGCACTTTCACTAACACATATGACTTGACACACTTTCCCTGACACATGGCTTGACACACACACTCACTGACACATGACTTGACACACACTCACTAACACATATGACTTGACGCACTTTCACTAACACATATGACTTGACACACTTTCCCTGACACATGACTTGACACACACTCACTGACACATGACTTGACACACTTTCCCTGACACATATGACTTGGACGCACCTTCACTAACACATATGACTTGACACACTTTCCCTGACACATGGCTTGACACACACACCACTGACACATGACTTGACACACACTCACTAACACATATGACTTGACGCACTTTCACTAACACATATGACTTGACACACTTCCCTGACACATGGCTTGACACACACACTACTGACACATGACTTGACACACACTCTCAACACATACAATGACTTGACGCACTTCACTAACACATATAACTTGGACACACTTTCCCTGACATGGCTTGACACACACACTCACTGACACATATGACTTGACGCACTTTCACTAACACATATGACTTGACACACTTTCCCTGACACATGGCTTGACACACACACACACTCACTAACACATATAACTTGACACACTTCCCTGACACATGGCTTGGACACACACTCACTGACACATGACTTGACGCACTTTCACTAACACATATGACTTGACACACCTTTCCTGACACATGGCTTGACACACACACTCACTGACACATATGACTTGACGCACTTTCACTAACACATATGACTTGACACACTTTCCCTGACACATGGCTTGACACACACACACACTCACTGACACACAAGTGAGTCTGGCAGCAAGTAACGCCGCCTGTGCAACTTCAATAAGACCGTTAACATGAAGCTGTCACTCAATTGCTCTCTCACCCTAAAGGTCTCTCCTGTCAGTTTCTGTGTGTATGTGTTCGTGTGTCTGTTTGTTTCCTTCTGTTTATGTGTATGCGTGTCTATCTGTCTTCCTGTGTATGTATGTATGTATGTATGTATGTATGTATGTATGTATGTATGTATGTATGTGTGTATGTATGTATGTAACTCATGGAAGTACGTGAATGAAATTACAATGCATTCAGTTTCTTGATGATCGACATTCTTCAGATGCTTCCTCTTTCACCTCCCCTTTCACCTCCCCTCCCTTCCACCTCCTCTCCCTCCCCTTCCACCTCCCTCCTCCCTCCACCTCCCTCCCCTTCCACCTCCTCTCTCCCCTCCCCTTCCACCTCCTCCTCCTCCACCCTCCCTCCCCTTCCACCTCCCCTCTCCCCTCCCCTCCACCTCCCGGCTGATAACACTGGCGTTCTCCATGTACCCACACTGAGACTCTATGTACCTACACTGAGATCTCCATGTACCACACTGAGACTCTATACCCACAATGAGTCTCTATGTACCCACACTGAGTCTCTATGTACCCACACTGAGACTCTATGTACCTACACTGAGACTCTATGTACCCACACTGAGACTCTATGTACCTACACTGAGTCTCTATGTACCACACTGAGACTCTATGTACCCACACTGAGACTCTATGTACCCACAATGAGTCTCTATGTACCCACACTGAGTCTCTATGTACCCACACTGAGACTCTATGTACCACACTGAGATCTCTATGTACCCACACTGAGTCTCTATGTACCTACACTGAGTCTCTATGTACCCACACTGAGACCATACCTACACTGAGTCTCTATGTACCCACACTGAGACTCTATGTACCCACACTGAGACTCTGTGTACCACACTGAGACTCTATGTACCCACACTGAGACTCTATGTACCTACACTGAGCTCTATGTACCACACTGAGACTCTATGTGAGGTATTCGGACCTTCACGCAACGACGGTGGAACATGTTACAGAGCCAGGTAAGGTGTGGCAGGTGTGGTAGGTGTGGCAGGTGGTAGGTGTGGTGAGTAGGTGTGGTAGATATGGTAGGTGTGGTATGGTAACGTGTGGTAGGTCTGGTAGATGTGACATGTATGGTAGGTATGGCAAGTATATGCAGGTATGGTGAGTGTGGCAGGTGTGGCAGGTATGGTGAGTGTGGCAGGTGTGGTAGGTATGGCCGGTGTGAGACTGTAGGTGTGGAAGGTGTGGCATGTGTGATGATAACAAAGTGTAAGGTTCTGGTTGTTGTAGCTATGATAATGATAGTCTGTGTGTGTGTGTGTGTGAGAGAGAGACAGAGACAGACAGACAGACAGACAGACAGACAGAAGCGTTGGAACATTCGTGTGGCGTAACTGAATCATGTGATAGAGAGCGTCTGTCGATGGTGGTAGAGTCTGGTCCAGGCTGTAGGAAGGACGGATGGCTGCCAGGGTCCATATCAATGATCTAAGCTGAAGAAGTTTACATTATTTAAGGTCGTTCGCTCCCCCTAACTTATTTCACCTGATTATTATATACCCTTATCCTACCTGGGGATTAGGGGGTAGATGAAGATTAAGCAGGTAAGGCTATGTTAAGTTAAGTTAAGTTAGTATAGACTGTACATAATTGATTAGTAACGGATAGGGTTAAGTAGTTTATGTTAGGTTATGTTAGATTAAGGTAGGATAAGTCAGGTTAGGGTTAGTTTAGGTTAGGTTAGGTTATGTTAGATTAAGGTAGGATAAGTCAGGTTAGATTAGTTTATGTTAGTTTAGGTTAGGTTAGGTTATGTTAGATTAATTTAAGATAAGTAAAGTTAGATTAGGTTACATTAGGTTTGTGGTAAGGTGTTTAAGCATCAGGTGAAATAAGCTAGGGTGTCTTTTCTTCAGGTGACCCCAAAATAGCAAGGTTTACGTCCGCCATAAAGATTAGAGACATCTCGGAGCATCGGAAGAACCATCGATCATACTGGTCTTTGACACTGATTGACGGCCTTATTAGTTGAGTTTATCCTCCTCTCACTCATGACTGTCTCCTTTGTATGTGTGTGTGTGTGTTTCTTTATTCTTTTTCTTTATTTATGTGTGTGTAGCCGTGAGACGGAGTAAGATTTAATGTTAACATGAAGTAGAGCCTTTTATTAAACACACACACACACACACACACACACACACACACACACACACACACACACACGCACACACGCACGCACGCACGCACACATACACACACACACACACACACACACACACACACACACACACACACACACACACACACACACATATACACACACACACACACACACACTGACTGCACGCACACACACACACACACACACACACACACACACACACAATATCATCATCACACACGCACGCACGCACGCACGACGCCAGCGCACGCACGCACGCACGCAGCACGCACGCACGCACGCACACACATACACACACACACACACACACACACACATAGTAACACCACCAGAAAGAGACTGTCACTCCCGCATACTACTCTACCTGTTGTACCATCACGAGGGAGTCAGCGTCAACGTGTTGTACCCGAACCGATAGGAAGAAAACCGTGTACCCTTCCCTGTGTCGAGGCAGTAAGTTAACTCACTGGTACACTTCAAGGGATGCGGTAGCTGAGTGGATACAGCGCTCGTCACCTGTCCCTTGTGTGCATTAGTTAGATCCCAAGGCACTTTCAGTCTTCCAGTCTGGGAGTGGTTACTTGACTTTACAATTTGGGAAGTGAAGGCGATCGAGTGCAGTGCAGTGCTTATGGAACACACTTTCCTATCAGTTGAGTATTACTGTATTACACGGAGATAATTTTACCCCACATAGTATACGTTATATAATTATGATATTACGAGAATGATATTTTGTCTGTTCAATGTAGATTTAAGTGTCAACTATGCCAGATGTTCTCCATCTGACACACTCACTGGCGGAGAAAGATTAATTTTTTTGTTATGGGACTCTGTAATGTTTATAATAATCTACTGTAACCCGTCCACCGACATGAGGATAGGAAGCCAGTCAAGCAAAAAAAAAAATAATTAAAATAAAATATAAATTATACCTTCGAGGAAAGACTGGACAAGCCATGGGCAGACCAAGATCTCATGGTCGCCTACCCACCGTCCTGCCCCATATAGTGTTCATAAGGGTAGTGGTTCTAAATACACTCACACCTGTAGAGTCTTCATTCAGGATGCATAGAGGGGAGGGAGGGTGGGGGTTGACCTTCACCGCCCCTTCCCCTCTCCTCTTCCTTCCTGTCCCCTTCCGTCTCACATCCCCTCCCTCTCCCCTATTCCTCACTACACGTGTAAATGTGTAGTGAAGTGGTGTAGTGTGTAGTTATAGTGTAGGAAGGAAGCATAGAGACATAGTGTAGAGGTGTAATGTACAGGTATAGTGTAATGGTGTAATGTAGAGAGGAAGTGTAGATATAGTGTATAAACATAGTGCCAACAAAAGGTTAAAACACCGTAATAATGATTCACTATGTTTTGCCTATAGTGACGTCACGGGGTGGACTTCCCGCAGCTAAGAATATCCTTGTTCTTGGTGGTCGGGCACACGCTACCTCCTTATTTTTAGCTTTGGGATCAAGTCTTGACAACACGACTGTCAGCCTGCCATTATGCCCTCATAATAATCTCTTCTGAGAACCGTGCCGCTAAATATATACACTGTATGTTGTGGCTGCGCGTCTGGCAGGGTGGTCGCTCATCTTGGTCAGCCCTGAGGCGACGTGCTGCCCCGGTGGTGGTCAGCTGGGAGAGGCCTGGTGCTGCAGTAATGTTTTGTTGATAATATCGTGCTTCACATAAAACTGGAATACAAACACACTGGGTAATGTTGCACACACACACACACACACACACACACACACACACACACACACACACACACACTACCCCCACTACTACTACTACTACTACTTTGCTGTCACTCGGAATCGAGTATGATGACGATTATTCAGCTATGAGGCAATGATATGAGTTATTAAGGATGTCACCTTCGTTGGTGAGTTCTGAGGTGACTAGAGTGGCCAATACGGGACCGGCAGGATCTTTCACAGATGTTGCACGTGTGGAGGGGCGGCGACAGCGTCCTTCCGGCGTTCGCGCTTGTCTGCCTCAGTTTGCAGTCAGGCTAATTCGAAAGAATTGACACCTTCTCGTGTGGTCCTCTTCCAAGCATTACGGTGTGGAGTAATCGTCTCCCATGTGAGGGGGTCGTTATGGCACTTTTTCAGGTTTGTCTAAAGATTATCCTTATACCTTTTCAGTTGCCCGCCAGTGTTACGTTTACTATTCGTTTGGTGACTGTAAAATAGCTGCTTTGGCAGTCTACTGTCGCCCATGCGGGCAACATGGCCAGTCCAGCGTAGTTGTTCATGGATAATGGTAGCCTCGATGCTCCTACCGTTGGTGTCAGCGAGAATACTGGCATTTGTTCTCTTGTCTTCCCAGCGAACTCGGAGGATGGAACGTGGACTACGTTGGTGAAAGTTTTCAAGTGCCTTGAGGGGCCTCCTGTATGTGACCCATGTCTTGCTGCCATTTCGCATGATGGGGAGGACCACTGCTCGATATACGTACAACTCTGTAGATAATTTCAGCTCCCTACAGCTGAAGACACAGGTACGGAGTCTACCAAAGGCTTGAAAATGCACATCTGATCCGATTTTGAATCTCTTCATCGATGTCCGCGGTGGTGGACGGGTGGGAGCGGAGATACCGAATGTGGGCAATATTAGAGGGGGTAGTATCGTTAAGCTGGATGGATGGTGGAGGTGTGGCTGAACCAGGGGCAGGCTGAAAGAGAATCTGAGTCTTACGTACATTCACCTCATGGCTGAAGTGTGGATACGCATCTGCAATGGTGTTCAGGCTCTCCTGTAGATTGCGTTCAGTGTGAGCGACACGGGTGAGGTCGTCTGCATACTGAAGTTCAGTGATGGAAGCTGCCGACACCTTTGTTCCTGCCTGGATGAAGGGTCTTTTCAAAATAAGACGACACACACACACACACACACACACACACACACATCCCACTCTTTTAACTTCAAACATAAAGAAGGATGTTTTTGCCAACAAACTTTGAAATAACTACCATCAAGTATTGTTCCTCTTGTGTTATTCTTCTCAGTGTGTGTGTTTGGTTGTATGATAATTAGTTGTGATGATGAGTTAGATCAGGTCAGTGTGTGCATTACCTGGTATATATGTTTAGGGTAAGATTAGACCAGGTCAGGTCAGGTAAGGTCAGGTCATGTAAATAGGATGTAATTCTGAGGTTATTAGGTTCGGTCAGATTAGTTCAGGTCATATTAAATGTGTAATTAGGGTAGGTCAGGTTAGGGCATGTGTATTATAATTAGGGTAGGTCAGGTCATGGCATGTGTATTATAATTAGGGTAGGTCAGGTTAGGGCATATGTATTATAATTAGGGTAGGTCAGGTCATGGCATGTGTATTATAATTAGGGTAGGTCAGGTCAGGTCATGGCGTGTGTATTGGGATTAGGGTATGTCAGGTCATGGCGTGTGTATTATGATTAGGGTAGGAAAGGTCAGGTCATGGCGTGTGTATTGGGATTAGGGTAGGTCAGGTCATGGCGTGTGTATTATGATTAGGGTAGGAAAGGTCAGGTCATGGCGTGTGTATTATGATTAGGGTAGGTCAGGTCAGGTTCGTGCGTGTGTAATATTTCATACCATATAAAAATGGTTGTTTGTTGAGGTCTACAGTTCGTGACAATCCACTTTAGATGCAATGAATTTCTGAGAGGTAACTCACACTCTCAGTTATCCGGTCCTCTGTAATACGAACCTTTCCATAAAGCGAAATGTTTCATAGTAATGTCCAGAAAAAAGGTAACGAGAATTATTGTATAGTATTTAACGTCCACCTACACAGTGTACTTCAGCGCCTTTGGTCAGTACAGATTATCCAGAGTTAGTTATCATATCGTTGACTCTCTTACACCATGTCTGGCGGAAGGATTACTGGTCTCGGAGTATAAGTATGTGGCAGTAATACTTGATTGTGGTTTATATAAATACTTATGCCGAGCTTCATGGGGGGAACCTTATATACGTCATCTACTGTACAATGTCTTTACGAGTGCTCTCCATAGTTCACTTCCTCAGCCAATCACAGAACTCCTGGGAGAGTACGTCAACGTGAGTAGGGGGGGAGGGTGCTCCTACTTCAGCGCCATCTGTTAGGTGTGAAGCGGCCAAGTTGATACAGTTCACCCTTCCTGTCCTAAGGGTCGCTGGTTCGCGCCCAAGGCAGCCACCCACCTGTGAATGAGAACCTAATTTTAGATGGGAAGGCGGGGGGGATTATTGTGGGGACAGCCAAACTTACTCTTGTGTAAGCAAGATTAGAATACAGTGTGCCGTATTCACACTGCCCCTAGCAGGTCGGCAAGCCTATGGAACCCACTTCACTTTCATTATATAAAATTTCCCATGCAGAATACTGTGAGGAGGTGGACCCAGAGAAGGGGGAGAGGTCGACATGGGGGGGGGGGGTAGACCTGGGAGGGTGAGCTAGGGAGTCGACATGGAGGTGAGTGAGGGGGTCGAACTGGAGGGTAGGACGTGTACCCTAATGGTCTCTCTCCATGTTTTTTACTCAAATTGTTATTATTTATATTATTGTTACTGCTTCTACAAGTGTTGTTACTGTTTATTGTTATAACAACAACAAGGAAACCTGGTATAAGTTTACTCTGGTTATATAAGAATCATTATATAATTATTCCGGCATAAAAAAAAAATCACTTAAGCACGCCCCTCCCCGGGTACGCTGCGTCGTAAAATAAATTTCCATTATAATATATTATGACAACCCCGACGGCTATGTAAAGAATTTGTAGTCCAGCAAGGTGTAATTAAAACGATGTCTAACAAGGGCAGGATTGCAAAGCTACAATTTAGTTGTGTTGGGAGCCAGCACATAACACTACGAGTCCGGGTAGTATATACAGACACGAGGACCAAGACACTCGTTACCAGAGTCTCGTTAGGTAAATTTCCCTCGTAACAGAAGGCGTAAGAGAACACCTAAACGTATGAATTAAGCTAAAACTTGAAAATAACATCCAAAATGGCATCAAAATTAGGCTGAGACTCTTCACACATATATTATCAAAGCAGCAATCAGGGGAGCAGATTCACGCTTGGAGTCCCTGTGTATCTGGACTTAGCAAGTATTAGGAGTTAAATTGCAGAATATATTTGGTAATGGCGTGTGGGTGTGTGGTACAGGTGGCGGTGGTGGAATGTGTCTTGTGGTACAGGTGGCGGTGGTGGAATGTGTCTTGTGGTACAGGTGGCGGTGGTGGTGTGTGTCTTGTGGTACAGGTGGTGGTGGTGGTATGTGTCTTGTGGTACAGGTGTCGATAGTGGTGTGTGTCTTGTGGTACAGGTGGTGGTGGCGTGTAATCACAACTACCACCACCACCACGTAATCAGATTTAATAGAAATAATAAAGGACTCTGGTCTCTACTATACAACACGTCTCTCTGCATATATACCTTTTTTATATAGACAGAAATATAAAGGCAGGGCGCATTACTGTGACGGTTAGAGCACACTTAAGGAGCGGAGGAGAACAGGTGAGTTGGAAGAGCGTACCCCAAGGAGACAGTAGGGACCCACCTGGTTTTAAGAGGCGAGGGAGCCTTTGTAAGCCAATGTAACACACACAAAGAGAGAGAGAGAGAGAGAGAGAGAGAGAGAGAGAGAGAGAGAGAGAGAGATTCGGGTAAAATACCACCACCTGCGACTGACCCTTCCACCCCACACATACATTAAGTAATCTGTTGGTCGTGTACTGTTGCATGCAGGAAGGTTTGTGTCAATATTGCCAAATAATTAAGAAGTATCCAGGAGAAAGTTATGACTGGTGGCTGGAAGGTTTACAGGCTTGTATGTTTGGGGGACACACACACACACACACACACACACACACACACACACACACACACACACACACACACACACACACACACACACATGGGTATCGTGCCGGGTAGGGAGGTATAGAGTAGGGGATAGAATAGGTATCAGTAGGTTAAGTTATAGATTATCCCAGGGTGAACTTTCGTTGGCTTCTGTAAGGTTTTAGTATGTTAGTTTAGGTTAGGTTCTGTAATGTTAGGGTAGGTTAGATGAGGTCAAGGTATGTTTGGTTAGGGTATGTTAAGTTAGATTAGGGCAGGGTAAGGTAGATTTGGTACGTGTAAGTTAGCTTAGGTCGGGTTAGATAAGGTCGTTAGGTTAGGTTAGTTTAGGTTAGCGTTAAAGTAGTTAATCATCAGGTGAAATAAGGTGTGTCTAATATTTCGGTGATCCAGTTGACTTTGTTTAGCTTTGATTTTAATAGATCAACTTACTGGACTTATAGCAAGCTTAGACACAGTAAGCTTATATACGGTAAGTTTTGATATGGCAAGCTTCGATAATGTAACCTTAGATGCAGTAAGCTTAGATACGGTAAGTTTACATAGTGTAAGCTTAGATAATGTAAGCTTAGATACGGTAAGCTTAGATAATGTAAGCTTAGATACTGTAAGCTTAGATACTGTAAGCTTACATAGAAAGTGGGTCACATAATACATGATAGTCCATTAAGGGAGTAGCGGATACAGCAGACTGAAGACTAAACCTTCGGTAAACAAGAAGGCAGCCAGCGACCGCCTTCACTTCCCCAAACGTTAAGTTAGGTACACATTCACACCTGGGTGGACTGGGGGTGCCCTGAACGCGAACCAGAACCAGCGACACTTTGAACAGGACGCGAGCGCTCTATCCACTCTGTTGTCTCACCCCTTAGGACAACATAGGTCAGATTGAATTAGTTTAGTTAGGTTACACGGATTAATTCTAGGTTAGTTTGGGTTAAGTTAACTCAAATTATGTTAACTTTTTTTGGTTTTGTTAGATGAATTTATTCTAGGTTAAGTTAATTTACGACATGATACATTAGAGTATTAAGATTAGATTAAGTTAAATAACTTCACACTACTGTAAGTTAGGTTAGTCTAGGTTAGTGCGTGGTTACAGGACAGAAAACAGCGAGTGAGCATTAACGGCATTAAATCCGATTGGAGTAACGTCACTAGTGGGATACCCCAGGGCTCAGTACTTGGACCATTATTATATATAATATACATAAACGACATAGATATCGGCGTAGACAGCAACATAAGTAAATTTGCTGATAACACTAAAATAGGGTGTGTAATTAAATCTGACGATGACTCCGCAAAACTACAGGAATATCTAAAAAAAATTTCGAATGGTCTGAAAAATGGCATGAAATTCAATGTGGACAAATGTTAAGTACTTAGTCTAGGAGATGTAAACAGAGAAGCCAGATATCAGATGAACAACGATGTTATAGAGAAATCCGAATGTGAGAAAGATTTAGGAGTAATGATAAGTAGGAATCTTAAGCCAAGTAAACAATGCGTATTTGCTCGAAACAAGGCTAATAAAGTACTTGGGTTCATACAAATGAGTGTTAGGTACAAGACTAGAGAGGTCATCCTAAAACTATATATTTCGCTTGTGAGACCTCACTTGGATTACGCAGTTCAATTCTGGTCACCGCATTTCAGAATGGATTTAGAATCCCGAGAAAGAATTCGGAGGAGAATGACAAGACTAATCCCAGGCATTAGGAACCTTGAGTAGAGAGACAGGTTAAAGCATCTTAATTTGCACTCCCTCGAGAGACGTAGAGTGAGGGGCGATATGATAGAGGTGTATAAGTGGAAGTCAGGGCTAAACAAAGGGGACGTTACAAAAGTACTCAAACTATCCAAACAGGAGCGAACTCGTAACAATGGTTTTAAATTAGACAAATTTAGATTTAGGCGCGAAATAGGTAAACATTGGTTTGGAAATAGAGTAGTGGATGAATGGAACAAGTTACCAAACGTCACCATTAACTCGAATACGCTGGATAGCTTCAAACATAGGTTGGATGGATATATGAGCAATGGGCGTTGGGTGTAAATGGGACTGCCCAGTATGGGCCAATAGGCCCGCTGCAGTTTCCTCCATTGTTATGTTCTTATGTTACATGGATTAGATAAGTTAAATTTGAGTGTTGTCTTACACCCCCCTTCACTACATTGTCCCGCCACGCCCTGTCTTTATACCCGTGCTGTTCTGCAGGTGTTCTCCACAGGTACACACAGGCATTAAACCGGGCTTGTAATTACCTCGTAAGTGTAGGTGTTGTATGATGTGGGAGGAAGTCGAGTATGGGCGTTGTGTAGAAGTGCGGGCGGTGCAGGATCGTGGGTGTGGTGTACTGTCAGTGTGGCACAGGGTCGTGGGTGTGGTGTCGGTGTTGCACAGGGTTGTGGATGTGGTGTAGATGTGGCACAGAGTCGTGGATATAGTGTAGGTGTGAGGCAGGGTCGTAGGTGTGGCACAGAGTCGTGGGTATGGTGCAGGTGTGGCACAGAGTCGTAAGTGTGGTGTAGGTGTGAAGTAGGGTTCGTGGGTGTGGTGTAGATGTGGCAGAGTCGTGGGTGTGGTGTAGGTGTGGCACAGAGTCGTGAGTGGCGTGTAGGTGTTAGGCAGGGTTCTTAGGTGTGGTGTAGGTGTGGCATAGTCATGGGTGTGGTGTAGGTGTGAGGCAGGGTTGTGGGTATAGTGTAGGTGTGAGGCAGGGTCGTAGGTGTGGCACAGTCGCGAGTGGTGTAGGTGTGAGGCAGGATCGTGAGTGCTGGTGTAGATGTGACACAGCCATGGGTGTGGTGTAGATGTGAGGTAGGGTTTGTGGGTGTGGTGTAGGTGTGTTATAGAGTCGTGGGTGTGGTATAGGTGTGAAGCAGGGTTCGTGGGTGTGGCTGCTACCACCACCACCTCCTCTCCTCCTACTAGCATTGGCATCTCTATTGAAGTGTTCGTGGAAATAGAGATTCTGTCCTGGATATGAGATATTTGACGTAAACGATGTGATCAAGGTAGCTTTCTTTACCCAGTTCAGTCCACACACACACACACACACGCACACACACACACACACACACACACACACACACACACACACACACGACTTTGATTACTAAATTTCCATTGTTCAATTTTTTAAGTAAAGTTGGAAAAGTCCCACCGATCAGTGTTGGTTGTTTAAAGATCTCAAGTTCGACTCTAAATGCGACCAGGGAAGACGAGGTAGAATTTGTGTGTATACAGATTACAGGAAGGTCGTAAGATAAATATTGACTCATGCTGTGAAGACCCATCTGACTGCCTTATATCATGTAAGCTACGGCACAAAAATGGCGGCCAAAATAAAATCTGAATTGCCCTGACTCGACTTGAACCGTCATGCTATCTTTCAATGAATAAACACTTAAAACGGTAGTCTCTGTGCAGCTTTGACGCCATTTTGGTTGCCCTCTTTGTGTTGTTTAAGTGAGTAACGGTGTCTTTTTTAAACCATTTTAAGAAGTAAAGAATCGTTTCTATAAACATAATTGTCCTGGAACATTTCGACAATAATAAATGCTGTGGTGGTATATGTCAATATACGAGTATATACGAGTATATATATATATATATATATATATATATATATATATATATATATATATATATATATATATATATATATATATATATATATATATATATATATATATATCTATCTTGATAAAATCACACGGGAAAAGGGAAACAACGGAGCACTCTAGCTTTCGTCTTTATTCAAGACATCTTCAGAGTTGCCTAGTCTGTACTCACCCCTGAAGATGTGAATTACACGAAAGCGCTTGGAAACTTCGTGTTTTCTTCTTTCCTTGTGGTTATCAGCATATATATATATATATATATATATATATATATATATATATATATATATATATATATATATATATATATATATATATATATATATATATATATATATATTAACATCCACGTCAGCGTCAGTTGTTGTGAAAGGAGAATTAATATTTGTATGAAGCAAAAAGTTGGTGTTCTCAGTGAGTTGTACGACGTGACGGTAGTTGAGTGTAACACCCGTGAGTTGTGTCTGTCAGTGTCAACATGAACGGGGAATTTTATCATGGTAGTCGGTGGTCTGTCGTGTCAAAGATCTTTATTGGATAGTGAGTTTATTCTTCTGTATTACAGCTGGGAGGGGGGAGGGGTAGGTAACTCCCTCCTCCTACCACTATCCCCCACCACCTTACAACCCCCCCCCCCCCCCCCCCACCTCCACCACAACCAATTCCCCACCTTACACAACAACCACCACCACCTTACACCACCTACACCCTCCGTCACCCCAACCCCCCACCACAACAACCACCACCTCACACCACCACTTCACACCACCACCACCCCACCCCCCCCTACCACTATCCCCAACACAACCACATCCCCACCTACTGCAAAAGGAAAACCCATCCATTAGTAATCAATAATGCCCAGATAGAATACAAAAGCAGAGGCACCCTCCTGGGCCTGCATATATTCACGACAGGTTGCTCCCATCATGTCCACACCAGGAAGGAAAATGCAAAAAGAGAGCTGAAAAAAACTATACGTTTTTAACTTGCTTCCTGGGAAAATAAAACTCCTCCTGGTTACATCATTTATCACACCGATATTAAATTACCCAGCAGTACCTCTTCATACTATGAGCACCACCCAATTATTAAAATTACAGGTGGTGCAAAATGAAGCCCTGAGATTCGTCACAGGTGAAAGATACCCCTTTACCAGAACCACAGCCGAGATACATAGGGACCTGAGACCATCAACCAGCAGCTGCCAAGCCTTGGCCAGCAGAGTCTGGCAAAAGATAGAACGTTCAGAGCAACAACTCCTTCAAAGACTCCCACCAGACAACGACAACAACCATTCATGGTTCCCAAAATGTTACCAAATCTCAAAAGGTCCATTACCACCCCTGATCTATACGGCCAGGCAATAGACAATCTCCCTAGACCAGCATCCGCCAGTAGGGTCGACAGAATTTGAAATATGGCCCTCAAAACACCCATATATGGGATAGGGTAGGCTGCCTAGTGCCTGTGCCGACGGACAATAACTAACCCATGACACAACCCTAACACACTATTAGCTTAGCTAATCCACAGCAAGGCGGTCAGCCTCCTCCTGCCTCCTCCTAAATTTCTTCAATTTTCGAATTATGACTTTCTTCCTCTACCTCTAATCTTCTTTCACCCTCTCTTTCTCTACCCCCGCCCTCCCCCCAAAAAAGAGCCCTACACCACCTACCACCTATTCACTTCACCCACCACTATTTCCTGTTCTGACCATTTCCTGTCTTCAATGATTACCTCCCCCCATCCCATAACCTCCAGCCACCCGACGCAGCAGGTCTTACAACACACATGTAACCAAACTCGGTGTTGAGAAACAATGGCATAAATGGTGTAAACACTGAACATGAGTCATTAGGATGTGTGTCAAGACCACCAATGACTCAGGTGAGACCCGGCGGTGACTGACTACACATAGTGACTCATAAGTTTGATGCTGTGAACACAATTAGAGAGTGAAGTGAACACGACCTCTGTGACGGGAAGGTGTTTATGTGAGAAATTAGAGGAATTATGTCTGTTACAGTAATACAACACCTGATGTACTGTATTTATGATGTGTAGAGGAGGTTTATTGGGAGTACACATCATCACTATCAATACTGGTCATCATTTCACAACAATAATAATATCATCATTACCACTGACCTCACTATAGCACCCCGTGTGACCGCCTCTCCTCCAGGCCTGCATTATATTCTCATAGTGTTCCTTGGGTGTTGTGGTCGCACTTCCGCCTCCGCTGTCGTGCCAGGCTAAGTAATGGCTGGTGATGGTGGTGTACCTGTGAGGTGTCTGGTTGTAATATATTTCTGAGGCGGTGTTGTTGTGTCTCACGTGAGCCAGAATTTTATTTAATTATTCACCGAGTTTTTTCTTCTTAAGTGATGGGGTTAAAACAGCGGGGTGAGTGTAGAGAAACTGCTCAAACTTCATTATTTCTTATTGTTGTTGGACTCAAAATACCAACCTTGTTAAACACTTAAAGACCTTCATGTTGAAGCTCAGAAATAACATTATAACAACAACATCATCACCATCTCTCTCTCTCGTACTTGGGGGGTGAAAAGGGTGGAGGAGGAGGTGGAAGGTGGTGAAGTGGAGGTGGAAGGTGAGGGTGAAAGGGGTGAAGTGGGAGGTGGAAGGGGTGAAGTGGGAGGTGGAAGGGGTGAAGTGGGAGGTGGAAGGGGTGAAGTGGGAGGTGAAAGGGGTGAAGTGGGAGGTGGAAGGGGTGAAGTGGGAGGTGGAAAGGGTGAAGCGGGAAATGGAAGGGGTGAAGTGAACTACCTCTTCGTGTCGGGTCCAGATCATGACACAGACTCGTCGTTGGCGACTCTCCCCTGTGAAGTGTTGGTTAGGTTAAGTAATGTCAGATTAGGTTAGGTTAGATTAGGTCAGGTCAGGTTAGGTTAGATTAGGTTAGGTTAGTTTAAGTTAGGTTAGCTTAAGTTACGGTAGCCTAGTTTAAAAGTTACGATTTTCTTTAGGTTAGGTTAGGTTAGGTTAGATTACGTGTATTTGGTGAGGTGTTGGTAATGTGGCTGGTAGTGACAGAGTCTGTATGGTATGTTACAATGGTTATGGTAGTGTCGGGGAGGGGTGAGTGGCACAAGTGGGTGATGGCGTATTCTCCCTCAGCTCCGGGTGACCCCCCACCCCCACCATCCCTATCACCCACTGATATGTCTTGAGGGTATCCAGGCTGTCTCTCTGCTGACAACCCTCTGCTGACTGTCATCCACAGACACCGGCCGCTGTTCTTTGCTCACCACTTCAAGTTTACTGCTGGTGTGTGCTGTTCAGGAGGCTGCCTCAACACAACAACCACTTCCGCCAGCGTCCGTCCGTGTGTCTGTCGCCTCATCATCTGCCAATACCAACCACCTTTACTTACACCTTCTCCAGCCTAAACTAACACTTTCATTACCTTTCACTTCCGCGGCTTTAGAAGAGGAGTCTGACGTATGTGTCGCGTTTGTTTATGCTGTTGGAGAGAGTGTGGTGGTGGAGACATCATCCTTGAGAGAGACAGACAGATAGAGATAGGGATTACGTGCGTGTGTGTGTTTGTTTAAGAGTGGGTGTGTGTGGGTCACAAGTTAGTGAAGAAGACACACTTCAGCATGCTAGAGGAGACACTGACATTCTTCACTAATGATGACATCCGGTTTCTCCCTCCACACACACACACACACACACACACACACACACACACACACACACACACACCAGTGACAAACAGGTTGTAAACTTTCGACCTTACCACCGCCTACGTATCACCTAATAATAATAATAATAACAATAATAATAATAATGCAATATCGATAGGTAAATCTTTATTAATATGGTACATAAATGATTAGTTTGGAGTGAATGTTTACAGGAAATTTTGATATATTATAGAATAGGAGTTGTGTGTGTGTGTGTGTGTGTGTGTGTGTGTGTGTTGAGAAGTGAGAGAGTGCGTGCATCCGTGTACATGTGTGTGCATATAATTATTCATGAGAGGATGTGTGTGCGTGTGTATTTTTAAGTGTGTCTGTGTCTGTGTATGCACTTGACATAAGCGTGCATGCCTGCTCATATCTTTGTGTGTGTGTGTGTGTGTGTGTGTGTGTGTGTGTGTGTGTGTGTGTGTTTGTGTGTGTGTGTGTGTGTTGAATGGTGGGGATTGCACAGTAACACACACACACACACCATCAGTCCATCGCACACCACCACACCAAACACCATCACTCACCATCATCACACACCATCACACACCATCACACCACCACACACACCATCACACACCATCACACACACCACCACCACACACCATCACACACCACCACCACACACACACACCACCACACACCATCACACACCACCACCACACACCATCATGAATTCATCACTCACCACCAATTAGAGCCACCATCACTCACCACCACCTCAAACACCATCACACACCACTACCACACACACCATCACACACCACCACCACACACACCATCACACACCATCACACACCACCACCACACACACCATTAGCACACCACCACCACACACACCATCACACACCACCACCACACACCATCACACACCATCACACACCACCACCACACACCATCACACACACCACCACCACACACCACTTTCACACACCACCACCACCACCACACCACCACCACCACCACACACCATTTCACACCAACACCACTGCCACACACACACACACACACACACACACACACACACAGCCATCACCACACACACACACACACACACACACACACACACACACACACACACACTACCATTCACCTCCAGAACCCTCCACACCTTCTGCCCTGCATTTAATTAGCCAGGTATACATCAGGGGTGGTGGGTGAGGGGGTGAGCTCTACCCTCGGCATAATTACTCTGGGCAGTGTGGCGTGGCGGAGGAGCATGAACACCCTGTGTGTGTGTGGTGTGTGTGTGTGAGTGAAGTGAAAATATGAGCGTGTGTTTTCTGGCCAGGTAATGGTTTACAGATTCTCACTTGTGTAGTTTTGTTTGTTTCTTACAGCGATGACTCGAGACAAAGTGATGGGTGGTGAGCAACTCTGACCAGGTGAGATAGTCTTGTCTTGTCTCTCTAACACGGGGTGGTGGGGGGGGGGGCATCAGAGGGTCGGGTAAGGGTATTGACAACAACATGTTAGGGTTGGTCGCCTCCTTCACTATCTCATAAAAACTCCCTGGCATCAACATTCACTTATGAGGGATAGAAATATATATATAAACCACCTGAGTTGCCAGTGTGTGTGTGTGTGAGTGTAGTTGTCGTGATCTGTAGTCCTTGTATTAAAAGATAAGTCACCTTAGAGACTGTCCACCTCTTGTGAGATAAGCGTGTGTCCAGGCAGATTATCTTGTGAGAAACTCGCTGATAGTATGGTGGATCAAGAGGCACACACACACACACACACCGGTACAAGGGGAGTGTGGAAGGCAACAGACACTTAACCCAGCAGTCTTAATACCTTATTGGCTTTTACTACCAAGAAGCCAAGAGAATATATATCCGAACCTAACAGATGCTTAGCCAACGGCCCTGATGCCACCGGGTGTCTGTGAGAAGTGTGTGTGTCTCAGCCTTAGTGTTACCTTCGTGTCGTGTCAAGATGTTATGAGGCAGACGTGGGTTCGAATCTTACAGGGACCAGCGGTGTTGTTTGTTTACTCTCTCCTTTATTTTGAGTATCTGTGTTTAACGGAAGTATTTTTTATATTGGGTTTTTTTTATTTCACTTTTAACTAATAACACCAACAGACAAACTGACTTTTAATGTTGAAATTCACCTCTAGATATTTTTTAATAACTCATATCATCAGCAATAGATGGCGGTGAGCTCACAGAAGTCCAGATGATGTGTTTAATACTTCCATACAACATGATGGTCTCACACACACACACACACACACACACTGTGTTGATCAACATGATGAGGTGAGTAAAGAGAAGGTGAGTAAGTGGTGAGGGGCGAGGCCTTGACCTTGCGATGTTGGCACTGGCACTGAGGGAAAGCCAGTGTGACGCGTTGGGCCAGACTGCCAGTGCCACCCAGGGTTCTGTATCTCACAATCACAGCATGGCACGGTCAATATTCCTCCTAATGAACGATGTAATAATAACAACGAAATGATTGACTTAAACTAACAAACACAAATAAAAAAATTACACTTAAGAATCGACCTTAATTATAATTCGTTCACTAGGCAAATGATATAATTATTTAAGTCTGTTTATATGAATTTTCCGTTCATTCATTTTGTTCTTTTAATGGCGGTCAGCGTCTTGTAGATGTTAATGGTGCGGAGAACCATCATGCAGGCGCAGGGATATGGGTGAGGGGGATGAACCAATCTCTTGCGGATTTTTGGTTCGCGATATTTGCGATTTTCGGTTTGCGGATAATAGATATTTTTGGATAATTGATTTTTACGGAATATGATCACCGGATTTTTGGCGTGTGCGGGTGGTTGATGTGTGGATAAACGAGTCTACTTAATGTTGCCACAGAATGTGATTTATGTCATTATTCATTATTCGATTGTGACCGTGTTTGTACGTACACACACACACACACACACACACATACACACACACACACACACACACACACACACACACACACACAGACACACACACACACACACACACACATTAATAGATGCAAGGAAGTCGCCCGAGACACCGTTAAGATTGCACCGCCAGGAAAGTGAAGAAGATGCGAGTAAAACATTGTGATGAATTCTGGCGGTTGGTAACACTTCCGGCAGGTGGATGGTCACACACACACACACACACACACACACACACACTATTATTATTATTATTACACACGTCCACGAAGAATCAATACACTGAACGATTATTTATCAACACTTAACGATGTCATTTACTTGTATGCCATAAGAGGCCTTACTCAGGTGTGTTGGTTACTCAGCTTATCTGTTTCTCTGTGTTACTTCACCTTTACAATATTATCACTTATTTGAGATGCATACTGTATACACTGTACCACAAACTCTACGGTTGCCGGACTAGAGGGTGGAGTGTCCGGTCTAAGGGTTGTTTTCCGGTAATGGTAGTGTATGTTTCCGGAATCACCTGTAGTGTTTGTTATGTAATGTCGGGTTAGAACAAGAGTTTTGAGGTTCTTTTTATTTCATTGATGTTATGAAATTTAAGACATTTTGATTGACATTACAGATATCTTGCTGTAAATTTGACGCCATTTTGTATATTGTTTGGAAGTTTTAGTGTTACACCTGGGAAGTAGAGACTTAAATTAAAGCTCTAGTTATGAGGAAAATTTGACCTGCGAACTTCTGAGAACTTAAACTGTGGGACCCTCTAAATTAAGAACGTTTTTATGGTACGTAAAACATTAATGTGGTAATGATGATGATGATACTAATTAAAAATGATGATATTAGATAAAGTATGTTTTTTACACACCGATATACAACGTGACCTCATGTATAATATATTAACGATGACAGTACTGAGCAAAGCCATGTACTGTACCTGAGACGTGTGTTATAACAGTGGCGGAAATATTGACAGGTGATGTACTGTATAGGTGAGGCGTTCCCAGAAGTAAGAGTGTGTGTGTGTGTGTGTGTGTGTGTGTGTGTGTGTGTGTGTGTGTGACCTCGTTATTCTGATGGTCTCGTTATCCTGATGATCTTGTTATCCTGAGTGAGTGAGTGAGTCAGTCAGTCAGTCAGTGTCGGTGAGTGAATGTCAGTGAATGAGTGAGTGTCAGTGAGTGCGAGAGTTAATGTCAGTGAGTGTGTTGGTGAGTGATTGAGTAGGAGTGTCAGTGAGTGATTGAGTTAGAGTGTCAGTGAGTGAGTGAGTGAGTGTCAGTGAGTGAGTGAGTGTCGGTGAGTGAGTGAGTCTTTCAGTAGTCAGAGCGTCAGTGAGTGAGTGTCACTGAGCGAGTGAGTGTCAGCGAGTGTCAGTGAATGAGCGAGTGAGTGAGTGTCAGTGAGTGAGTGTATAATGTAGGTAAGTGAACATGAGTGAGTGTGACTGTGTGTAAATGAGTAAATATGAGTGAATGAATTAGAGTATGAGTGAGTGAGTGTATATGGATTGCAATGAATAGTAGTAAAAGTTATAGTAGTAGTCACAAACAACAGGTAAACAACAACAAACACAACGACAACAAACACAACAACAACAACAACAAAAACAACAACAAATACAACAACAACAACAAACACAACAACGACAACAAACACAACAACAACAAACAACAACAATATAATCAGGAGGTTTGTCAGTGTGGGCCTACCGGTGACTGACTAACCTGACAAAAAGTTCTCTCAACAGGTAATTCAGTTAATCAATCCTGGCGTACATAAATTTATCCGACGCAGCGAAAAAAAATAAAATAAGATAAACGTTTATTTTGGTGACACATAAGTACTAAGTAGGACGATAAGGGGAGATGGTGGTGAGGAGGAAGGAGGGGGCGCTCACTTACTACCTGCCCTCCCTCCCTCCCTCCCTCCCTCCCTCCCTCCCTCCCTCCCCATCAATACATTTTCTGTACTTATGGCCATTTATTCGTTATTGCTCTCCTGCTACTACTGGGAACTAGTGAGAGGAAGGAGTTCCAGTGTGAAGGGAGGGAGAGTTGGTGTCACGAACTGGACCCATAAATCAGAGTAATGTTTGCCGGAATGTTTTGCAGGTGTCGCCAGATGGCCCTAACCCTCTTCCCCCTCTCCCCTCATCCCCCCGCCCCCTCTCCCCTCCTCCCCCCCACCTCCCAAGGCTCATTACGCTCTGCCACCCCACGTATTTATTTTGGGTCTTCGATTGTCGATGATGGTGGGGGGGGGGAGGGTTGTTGGGTAGTGGTAGTTGTTGTAGTAGTAGGGTTGGTTGAGTGATGTGGTGGTGGTGGTGGCAGTAGTAGTAATGGTTAGGGGAGGTAGTAGTAGTGGTAGGGGAAGCAGTGGTAATGGTGGACTGGTGGTGTTGGTATAGGTAGTGGTAGGGGAGGTGGTAGTAGTAGTAGTGGGGGGGAACATTACTCTACCTGCTGCAGCCACATCCCTTCTACCTGCTGGCCGTGTATACTGCTTATTATTCTCCTGCTTTTTACGCTTCTCAGGTTTGTGTGCGTGTATTGATTGATTGATTGATACGTTTATTGAGATACAAAAAAACATTAATACATCTCAAAGGGATGAAGTGACATAAGTCATCCCCACCCCAGTCCAGGAATGTCCCTCTCAGGACTCACATAAATCCCTAATATTTCATATAATCAGTTATAGTACATAGTTATATTCTAGATGCAAAGTGTATTGATTCACCTGCAGTTTGTTACCTCTTTATTGTGAATTAGTAGTAGTGGTAGTAGTGGTGGTGGTGGGGATAGTAGTAGTAATAGTAGTGGTGGTAGTAGTAGTGGTGGTAGTAGTAGTGGTAGTGGGGATAGTAGTGGTAGTAGTAGTGGTGGTAGTAGTATTGGTGGTGGGGATAGTAGTGGTAGTAGTAGTGGTGGTAGTAGTATTGGTGGTGGGGATAGTTGTGGTAGTAGTAGTGGTGGTAGTAGTAGTGGTGGTGGGGATAGTAGTGGTGATAGTAGTGGTGGTGGGATAGTAGTGGTAGTAGTAGTTGTGGTAGTAGTAGTGGTGGTAGTAGTGGTGGTAGTAGTAGTGGTGGTAGTAGTAGTGGTGGTAGTAGTAGTAGTGGTGGTGGGGATAGTTGTGGTAGTAGTAGTGGTGGTGGGAGAATGACAAGATAAGGGAATACGGAGAGAGAGAATTCAGAACGTTGATCAAGGCAGCTTCACTCCTCTGGTGGGATGAGACCAAGTGCAAGATGCTTCTACGCCAGACTCGCGGAGGTGATATCCGAACAGAAGCAGCAGCCCAGAAGCTATGTTACAGCCTGGATGAGATGTCGACTGTCCTTCTCTCTCCTTAGGTCTGCTTTACTCTGCCTCAGGGGAATGAGAACATCGGCCCCAAAGCCGACATCAGTTGCAGATATTGACTACGAGGCAACAGTCACTGAATGCCGCATAGATCTGCTGCTCAACTAACTCAACACAGATAGGATAGTTACTGAAGTATTAGGATATTTAATATTAAGGTAATAAAATGGTGGCGAAGGTATGGCTATTGGGGAAGGCTGAAGGCCATCTAAAAAAAAGTAGTAGTAGTAGTAGTGGTGGTGGGAATATTATTAGTAGTAGTGGTGGTGGGAATAGTAGTAGTAGTAGTAGTAGTAGTAGTAGTAGTAGTAGTAGTAGTAGTAGTAGTAATAGTGGTGGTGGTAGTAGTAGGGGTGGTGGGAAGGTGTGGCTGTTGGGGGAGGCTGGAGGCCACGTTTAAAACAAAAAAAGTCGTCGTAGTGGTGGTGGGAATAGTAGTAGTAGTAGGAGGAGTAGTAGTGGTGGTGGTGGTGGGAATAGTAATAGTAGTAGTAGTAGTAGTAGTAGCAATAGTAGTAGTAGTAGGAGTAGTGGTGGTGGTGGTGGGATATAGTAGTTGTAATAGTAGTGGCTCTTGTGTTTAAGTATTGAAGCTGAGGAAAATCGTTACTGTCCCAGGTCTCGCAGAAGAGTTCAGGTGAGACGAACCTCACCTCTCTCTTCCTCTTCTCTTTCTCCGTCTCTCCCCTCCGTTACCCCCCTCCCTCCCTTCATCCTTCTCTCTTCGTTTCCTCCTCTCTCTCCCCTTCCCCTCGTCCTCCCCTCCTCCGTGGTATAAACTGGACAACACAAATACCTATTGGTTTTCGCTGGTGTTAATGTATTGTAGTCCCCCTCCTACCCCCACCCTAACTCCCCCTCCTACCCCCACACACACACTACACACGCACTAAAACAAACTCTGGCATCCTCGGGTCGTTAATGAGTCTCACTAAATGCCACTGATTAGTCTCATTAGGGGAATATATTTGACACCAGCCAGGCTTATCACACCTTCGGTAAATTAAACGACTACCACACGAAGCTGCTACCGCCGCCACCATCTTCTCCTACAAGGTGTTTACGATGTCCATTGATGTTTATGTTTACAGCGTTTTTTGATGTTTGTGTTTACGGCGTTTCTTGATGTTTGTGTTTACAGCGTTTCTTGA
>NW_024737042.1:6213297-6235797 GCF_018991925.1 Homarus americanus | reverse complement strand
GAGAGAGAGAGAGAGAGAGAGAGAGAGAGAGAGAGAGAGAGAGAGAGAGAAGTATTCTTGTAACAGATGTTCGCTGTCTAAATAATTCACCTCTGGATCTGTCCGTGTGTGTGTGTGTGTGTGTGTGTGTGTGTGTGTGTACGTACTAGAGTACACACACGTGTTCGTGACCCGCCCTGTGCATGACTCCGTGATAGGTGTGGTATGCGCACATGATTTGTGTCCAGTGTATGCGGAGACTTGAGCACCCGAGCGTATGTGTGTCGATATACTTTAATGAGTGTGAGTGTTGATTTATGTGTGCATACATGTGTGTGTGTGTGTGTGTGTGTGTGTGTGTGTGTGTGTGTGTGTGTGTGTGACAGTGTTAAAGGTGTGGTCCAGTTGGCCACCTCCTCCCTCCTCCTCCTTCTCCATCATTTATACACTGTCGCCTAGTGAGTGCTGCCCTCACACCTCCCTCCCCACCTCAGTAACCCCCCACCACCTCATGCTACAGTAGAGACCTAAATATCGTGAGTTTTCGAGTGAATAAAAATTTCTCGAAACCATAAGTTAAATAATTTACATTTGATTTACTTGGGTCAATTATCAATACCTCGAACTGTCTACCTCTTGGCTAATTAGTGAATTAAATTTTCTAACGCCAGCCGAAAGATACTGTGTGTGTGTGATAATGTATTTTTTTCCCTAAATAAATTAAAACGTACAATTATATATCTACATATTTTTATCGTAATAAGTGTATAGATCACCCCTGAATGGTGTACTGTATATAGAAAGACAGAAATTCGTGATGAAATTAAACTTAGTGACCGTCATTACACCGGACTTTTGATGTGACTCGCCCAGACGTGAGCTGAATGTGTCCAGTTCATCTTGTCTCAACACCTTCTTACTAACACTGACTTACACAGCAGTTGAGTCCTGATGTTTAACTGTGAATCTGAGAACAAATCAAATAGTCCCTAAAAATTACTGATGAATATTATACAACGAGTCTTGAATAAAAGATGTATTGTAGCGCAGAATGGTTTATATTACAGCCATCTGGAAATATCATAAATGCGGAGAATGTGCGGTCGCTAGTATGTTGGATTTCTTAAGCTTTAATGTGTAGATTTTTTTTTATTCACGAATCGGGGAATATCAGAAATCCGGAAAGGGTTTAGTCTCCCTCATTCCGGATTTTCGAAGTTTTTACAATGATTTTTTCTTTACATTTTGGTAATAATTTCATGAGGAAGTAAAAATAAGTATAATAATGTACTGCACGTGGCTGGGGTCTTGTGATAGCTAATTTGTATTGTTTTATGATAAGGTGAAGTAAATGAATCATGCCATTCTGAGGTCTTTGTGTTACCTCGGGGCACACCTGGTACCTCCGTGCCTCTCCCTCTTCCCTCCTTCCCTCCCTCCTTCCTCCCATTCCACCCTTCTTCCCTCTGTCACTCCCTCTTCTCTCTATCCCTATCTCTTCCCTCTGTTGTTCTTCCTTCTTCCCTCTTTCTCTGTTCCTCTATCCCCCTCTTTCTTACCTAGGACAGTGACCCTTGTTTTGCTCCTTCATGTCACGCAAACCTCATGCGAGACGTGATCACACACACACACACACACACACACACACACACACACACACACACACGCACACACACACACACACACACACACACACACACACACCTACTTGTTAACATACCCCATTTTTTATAAATTGTAAAAAAAAAAAAGAATAAAACTGCCTGCGTGTGCTCGTGTTTTTATAGTTGTTTTTATGAATTTTTTCAAGCCTTTGTGTTTATAAGTTTATCAAATATTTAAAGCAAGAAAATTATGTTTTTTGTGCGTTAGACAATTCGCATTTTTGTTCTCATTTTTATTTATGTTTGTAAATAATTTAATCATTGTTTCTATTTCAAGACACACACACACACACACACACACACACACACACACACACACACACACACATCATTTCATAAATTGTGATCGCGATACATGATCTGTATTTCCATTACAGTGACCGCTAAAGTACAGAATGTCTTTGCGCCTCCCGGAGTTACAGTACCCGCTCGTACCACTGTAACAGCAGGAACAGTACAGTATCCCAAGTACAAAATCTCCCTAACAAAGTATAACTAATCATCCTAAATTAAGCTTCCTAGATCCAGGGAATCTTTGGTTAGGTTAGGTTAGATTAGATTAGATTCCAGGTTTGGTTAGGTTAGGTTAGGTTAGGTTAGATTAGATTCCAGGTTTGGTTAGGTTAGGTTTTAAGTTAGGGTAAGGTAGGTCTGTTAGAGTAGGTTAAGTTAGTTTAGGTTTGATTCAATTAGGTTGGTTGGTTGGTTGGGTAGGCAGGCAGGTGAGTAGGTAAACAGTTAGGAAGGTATATAACTAGGGTTAGGTTGGTTAAGTAGGTAGGCAGTTAAGGTGGTAGACAGGTGGGTAGTTTAGGTAAGTCGAATTGTAGGTAGATAGGCAGTTAGGTAAGTAGGTTAAGTAGGTATGCATGTAGATAGGTAGGTAAGTAGGTAGGTAGGTAAGTAGGTAGGTAGGTAAGTAGATTAGGTAGGTACTTTGATAGACAAGTCAGTTAAATCATCATACAAGTTCACTTAGTTTCAGCGTGTTTATAGACAGTACAATGACTAGTAAACAGACAGTTAGTCGAGTCAACCAAGTTTAGCCCAACAAAGACGTCACCTGTTTCTTTCCACTTAGGTCTGGTAACAGTGTGGTGGCTATGGTTGACTCCCTGGGAAACATACAGTACTGAGTTTACAACCAGGTAAACTAAAGGTAAACTCCAGTTAATATTAAGGTAAACTACATGCAAAATAAACTCCAGGTAAAGTGAAGGTAGAATCTAGGTTAAATTAAAAGTAAGTTAAAGGTAAACTCCACGTAAACTACAGGTAAACTAAAGGTTAACTAAAGTAAACTCCAATGTAAATTAAAGTAAATTCCAGGTAAACTAAAGTAAACTCTAGGTAAACTCCAGGTAAAGTAGAGTAACTCAGGTAAACTAAAGGTAAGCACCAGGTAAACTATAGGTACGTCGGTTCAGCACAAGCGAGGCGATCTGGGATTGAAGGATTATTATGTATGTTAATTTTGGCCTCCACCTATACAGAGTGAACGTATGTCGTTATGCTCAATCCTCACTTTAATCCAGCTTCATTTTTTCTTTATTTAGACGTCATTGTTATGTTTATGATCGTAGACACGTTCTTTAGACCTTTACTAACGAAGCGAACGTGACACAAGAAGCCTATGGAGAGTATGGATATGAAGGTGTGTGTCGCCCAGGTCACCATCACTACCACCATCACCATTATCACCACCACCACATCACCACCACCGCCACCACCTCACCGCCACCGCCACCACCACAGGACAGACTACAGTTTACCACATCTTCCCAGAACCATAATTCCTTACTGGCGTCTTTGTTGTGATGGCGCTAACCAAGACTTACTCCTGCAAGGTTTCTGGAAAATGTTATATTCTTTAATGCACCGCTGAGCCCCCCGTCTGCGTGTGGCTAAGAAGGCGGGTTTATGACTTCACTTCTCTATAATATATACAGAAAAACGTCTTCGCTTGATTAAGGCTTATGTGTTATATATTAAATAGTTTACGTGTGATGGGGTCATATGTATATCCCGAGACCAATCTGTGTGATAGTCCTTTGTGGTGTGTGTGTGTGTGCGTGCGTTTAGGTCTTAGGGGTCGACACATAAACTTTCACACACACACACACACACACAAATGCAAGCACGTTCCTATGTTCCCTTACTGATTGAGTGAAACATCGCAGAATATAACTGGCCAGACCCTTCGACCAGCTGTACCCTCCCAAACATCATCATCATCATTATCCCGAGTCTTAAACAATCCGAATGATGCTGTAACTCCAAGTGAATTTTTCTACTAATTTGAATACCATAATATAAAAATTAGGTTTCTATACTTAAATATTTCTTCATTAAATCAGTACAAGTTCGATAGGTCAGTAGTGGGTTGTCGACTGATCTAACACATGATAATCTCTTGTATGTGTTCCTCTTGGCTGAGTTTCATCGGGGAGTTTCAGAGACTGATTTAAGATATAACTGATGATTACTTATTAATGTGAGGCCTTGAGGCTTATAATACGTGACTTATAATACGTGATGTTGTAGTAATATGACAAAAGGTGATGATGGTATTGACCCCAGGGGAGCGTGGTGACCATCCTCCTCACACCCGCCATACATTCACCCCACCGAGTGTCCCTCAAGTTTCCACCTTGGGTGATGTGGTCCTGTTTTGTATTAAGTGATGGTAGATACTCAATTCGCGGTGTGTCACTTTCTCATGGTGACTTCAACCATGTGTGGTGGTGGTGGTGGTGGTGGTAGAGGCAGGTGGTAGGTCAAGTGTGTGTGTGTATGTGTGTGTGTGTGTGTGTGTTTGTTTTAGGGAGCGTCACGGCCACCACAACATCCGGCGTGTGACCGGCTTCTCACCAACACTGGACGCTCACTTCAGTGTTTACCATCGAATTTCCGCTGTCACACGATCGTCAGGAGGACCGGGGATACCATAGGAATGTATACGGGTGAACAATAGGTCTGGAGGAGATAACATCGTTATTTGTGACGATCCATTGTTGACTGCAGCTGATGACGGCGAGGCCTTCACATTTTAACTCTGAGGACATGACCGGGTTATGCTGTTGAAAGACTCACTGGTCTATGGGGTGGAAAAAATTTCACTGAATAAATAACTGAATATAACTTTCCAGTCAGCCGGATCGAATGGTGTCAGTTGTATGTAGTTATGTGTGAGTTTTCTGGTCTGATCATCAAGAAATTATAGAGCAGGAGAGACAATACTGGCCCAAGGATGTTCGTCTTCATGTGCGGTTCATCAGGGTGGGACACTCTCACCCATCCTGTACTCACACTGATGAACCGGACATTATCCTCAGTTATGAAAATATTGTCTGTTTATATAATAGCAAACACTTTTTAACCACTTCCGTTATTGTAGTTAAGTGGTCGGTGTTCACTCATCCTAGATCAGATATGTTTACTTTTGTACCACCAGCTGGTCACACTACCGGGGGACGTCATTGAACAAACTCCGGAGAATCGCCTCTTCAAAGTTGACTTCAGGAAGACAAACGGCTCCATGATTTTTCAGTGATAATGTGAAATGCTTACATACATCAGAAAGTTCAATGTGGACTCTAATGCAGAGAACACACGCTGATAACTGTGTCCTCATCATTAACAGAAATTACTAACTTATAAAACAAATATGAGATGGCGAAGGAAAATGTGTCGTAACTTCTGACCGACTGTGTGTGTGGATGTGTTGTGTCCTGTGGCGTGTGAGGCTTACCACACAGCTGGTGTCGGTGTCACGTACAGCGGCCACCCACACTGTGTACCGTTGACATGTACTATCGTGCACCAAAGTCGTGTCCACTACCCAGCCACAGTGAGGATTCGAATTGCCTTGAGTCTGAAGTTTCGAAGCAGCTGGGGGAAATGCTATGGTCGGCCAACATATGTCGCCCACTGTAGTGTGTGTGTGTAGGGGATAGGAGGTGGGGGATAGAGGAGGTGGGGGTTAATCTAGTAACAGGCTGTGTGTTGGTGGAGCATAACATCGTGAATTCCACAATCACTGATAACAATAAGAATGTCATGAAGATAGTTAATATTATTAAGCATGGTGAGAGATGTGTAACTGGTAAATATAAGCACTACAACGACCATATCTCTGCCGTTCATGGCTACGACGGTGAGACTGATGGGCACACCAGTAATTAATTCTCCGTGACTACCAGTAATGGTAGTCACGGAGAGTACACAAGTTGTTACCAAGGTTGGCGCCACCCACACCAGGGGAAGGAGGTGATGTCGAACACTGAAACATGCTGAGGTCTCATTCCTACCATCGTCGTCACCAACAGGTAAGTCATATTAATTTGTCAGCATAGCCCATGTCGTCCTTATACTATTGCAGGGTGTCCCATGAGTGACAGCAGATATTTGTAGAGGTGAAAGAATATGTGATATTGAGTTGAAAATCTTCTAAACACATAAGCATTTTTCGGTTTATTTTAGGCGTGAGGTGGGTTGTAAAAATTACGCAGGGCAAAAATTTTGCCATGTTATCTTTTATTTTTCTTACCAATTGCAGCCATACTGTGTGCTGTTGTAATCCTTATTGGTGGATTACATGAGGCCTATTAATAGCGTGAAAACCCGTTTGAAGATACTGTAATGTTCCATAACTTGCATTAAATAACATCATACGTTCACGAGTTCCAACTCCGCGCCTAGCCTCCCTCCTCCCCCGCCTCTACCCACCCAACTATTAAACTTCATAATTTAATAATAATAATAATAATAATAATAATTAACGGTTTATTGAAAGAGCTTGGCAGCCAGAAGGCTGAAAATATACAGTTACATATTTGGGGAATGGGTTTCGAATTACAAATAATATACAAGTAACACAAGTGATACAAATAAGATATATAATAACTAGATGGGGAAAAGCTCAAACTACAGTTCATTTCAACATAGTGACAGTGCAAGGAGTAGTGTTTACTGGGAGTGAATACACTGGTTTATTACAAGTTATTGATAATTTTTACAATGGTTGGGACTGGGCTGTTCTTATAGCGATCAGTTCGTGCACGTATGGGCTGGATGCGGTTGTGGTGTCGAACAGCAATTCTCGGGCTAGGGATCTCAGGTGGTAGTAGGAGCCGGTGTCGAGGATGGTGTAGAAGCTTCTTACCAAATTTGCAGATGAGAGTCGAAAGGGTCAGTGTGTTGAGCGCTTCTTGATATGTGGAGTAGGAAGGGGAGAGAATAATCTTGCATGCCCTCTTTTGCACTTTTTCTAGGTGTTTACGTTGTGTGGCATTTAGGGAGGAAGACCAGGTGGGGGAGGCATAGGTGAGCTTGGGAAGTATGAATGTTGTGTAAACACTGAGGAGCTCGGGTGCAGGAACTCCGAGGGACTTGAGTCGGCGGAGGAGGTGGAGATTTGAGCATCGCATCGTGGGTTACCACACCTAAACACTAATCGACTACTTATTCTCTCCCCACACTCCCCCTCCACCATCTCCCCACTCCACTCCTCCCTCCCCCACCTCTTCCCTTCATCCCTCCCCCAAGACTAACGTCAATCAAACATTCCATCACATCACATTACCTTCCCCTGCATTTCCCAACCGCCCCTCCCCCTATTCTACCCATGGCGACGATTTGGACTACTGTAATGAACACTCACAGAACTGACGACATGGCTCCTCCCCCTTGTATTTAGAGTTAAAACTTTTACAACAAAGGTCAATCACACGTAACTTGAGCCGGATCAAGATATGTGGAAAAAATAACAAGGAACACCCATGGCCACCCCCCTACCCCAACCTAAAATCATAACCACCACGTCTCTATCTCCATCCGTTTCCCTCTATCTATAATAAAAAGTGTAACCCTACTCAGAAAAAAATAATGAATGGGCCCTCCAAACAAATTAAATATGAGGTGCACCCCACCCAAATAGGGATGGGCCCTCCATTTCCTTTCCCCTTCTTTTCTCCACATCTTTTCCTCCCTCCCATCGCCCCAGTCACCCCAACCTACCACCCAATACCAAGCAGTGGGCAGAAGGCCACACACTTTCTCTCCTAAAAGTTTGTTCCGTTTACCCCACATTCTTTCACTACTAAACCTTCTTCCCCCTTACCTATATTTCGCTATCGGTATCTCCCGCCTCGACTCCGCCATTTGTAATAGTTGCCTTGCATAATTTGTAAAATCCACCTCACGGCTAAACGTAAACCGAAAAATCCATATATGTATAGAAGTTTTATACTCAGAATCACATATTCTTTCACCTCTACAAATATCTGCTGTAATTAGTGGGACACCCTATTATAATTATATGACAGTTGTTATATGAGCTCCTCAGTTAACTTCACCATACAAATATGGTGTTTGATGTGCTATGCGTTTGGTGGTCATATTTGCCGCACGTTACCTTACTCGGTTATGTTACACCCCCAGTTGCAACCTGGGAGTTTGGGTTGGGTAATGTAGTATTTTGAGCAGAAATGGAATTCAAAACGACTCAATGAACATGAAGAAAAACGTTTTTATATAACGAACCCTAACGTTATGTAACCTATTACAATTATATGTAATCTGGGACGAACATGTCATAGCTGAAAATTGTCAAAGAAATATGTAAAGCAGTGGAAAACCATATATTTTGATTATCGGCGAGGCTAACTACCTATAAAAAGTTAATATTTGACGATTGGCAAAAGTCCTGGGAAAATGAACCAACAAGTCATAAGCTAAAATGATCAAATCATCAGTTTATCCTTGGTCATCATCAAAACAATCCTCTCGACATCACGAAACTATTCTGAATCGTCTAAGAATTGGGCATACGCGATTGACGCATGGCCAACTCATGTCTTCCCCTAATGGAGCCCCACCTATATGCTCCAACTGCCGAATACAAATAAGTCCAACATATTCTCATTGTATTCCCTATTTATAATCGGTATCGAACAATGTGCTTCACTAACCCTACAATGTAAGATATTTTAGCAGAGACCCCAAAATTTTCCCTAAGTTCAGTTTTGACCTTATTGAAATACTGTAATCTCCTCCAAACAATATAACACTAAATTATAGAAACACAAATATATGTTAACTAATCCCTCTGGCCAGCCCTAGGAGAGACTCAAATGGGTGTCAGTGGTCTGGTTAAACTAAATCTTGATGATGATGATTATCGGCGAATGTTCACTACAGTCGCAGGGGTGGTGGTGGTGGTTTGGGGGTGGGAGGGGGAGGATCCACTTGCAGTTCACTATGAATACATGAAATAGGAAGGGTTTCTTGGGCAGTTGATCCAAAAAGATTTACCAAAACGTTATGTCAGAGTAATAATACTTAACCTAGGTGTTACTAATACCATTAATTTACTCTAGTATATAAAAACCTGCATCAGTTACCACAGCATAATATTACTCTGCCATTTCAGATATGCCTGCAGGACGAGCAAATTCGTCGGCAGTGATTGCTGAGCGAGGCCAAATCATCGGGATGTGGAGAGCCGGGGCAACTGTGCCGAACATTGCTCTCGAAGTGGGGAGGAGCACTGAGACGATTAAGAGGTGGATCCGCCGGTGGGAGGAAGAGGGCTCAGTGGAGACGAAACCTCGAAGCGGGAGGCCACGAGTAACGTCTGCAAGGATGGACGCCATGATCGTGGCAGCTGCAACGGCATATCCAATGCGAACATCAGTGGAGCATACAAGAAATCTGGGCCTCAACTGCCATCACATGATGACGAGACGCCGACTTCATGAAGCCGGGATCGACTGCCATATTCCAGCTCACAAAGGGTAGCTAACACCTACTCACAAGGAGTGTCGACTCGGCTTTGCTTTGGAACACCTTCCACACAGAGAAGAATACTGGAGAACCATTATATTTACCGATGAAATGGTGTTCAGGTCATTGGGAGCCGAAGCAAGGCAGTGCTGGCGGCCCCCCAACACACACTACCATGAAAAACACATTCAACATCGCTCAGTGAGTGGTAGGGTATCAGTGTCATTCTGGGGGTGGATGTGGGCACATGGGCCAGGTGAACTGGCCGTTTCACTGGTGAGCAGTATATAGACATCCTGGAGCAAGTGCTAATTCCTATGGCAGTTCCAGCCCCCCACACTATCAGGCTGGTTCATGACAAGTCCCATTCATACCAGCAACATAGTGAAGGACTACCTCCAGGATCACCCTGAAATTGAGGTCATCGACTGGCCAACACTAGGATGTGATATTAATCCGATTGAACATATTTGGGCCATGATGAAACGTGATGGGATATTGGGGAGCAGCGAACCTGTGCAGCAATAGAGGCCAAAGCTTACGACGTGAGGGAGAGGATACGTCTACAACGAGGGGTGTGCCTGAAGCTGGTCGACTCCATCCCTAATCGCCTTGATGAAGTCCTGAATGCAATGGCTGGCTGGACCAAATACCAAGATGTGTATATTGGTGTATTGTTTGGATTTTAGTATTGTTTGTAAATACAATTAATATATATTAACTCACCTACAGTGTTATCTTAAATCCATGTTCTTAATGAGAATATTAATATTTGATGATTTTGATATTCTTCATGAGCAAAGAGCGAGTCATTGGTCAAACATTAACTCACGTCTCACAGCCTAGAACCCCAAATAATAATAATAATAATAATAATAAAAATAATAATAATAATAATAATAATAATAATATTTATAATAATAATAATAGTAATAATAATAATAATAGTAATAATAATAAAAATAGTAATGGAAGTATTACGCTTATGCTAACCGTGGAAGCCAACTGCTTGTTTGGTTGTGGACGAGTTTAGTGACGTAAGAGCGGATCGTTGACGAAGCTTCGAAACTCATGACTATCTTTCGTTAATAATTATCAGTTTTATTATAGCTAGTGGTGGATAGAAGTGATTTAAGAAAATTAATGAGATTATAGATGACGGACCAATCGTGTATGGTGTTCTTTCCGCCGTCCAGTCGATTATTTTCATATGAATCAGTAAAGCAAACCAATGAATTAAGGAATCGAAGCACCTCGGGTTCGCCACTCGCCAGTGATCATTAGAAGTACGGCAGTGGTGGCGGCACCATGCGTGTGTGTGTGTGGTCATACAGTATTTGATCACTATTTCCATGTCTTACGTTTGCTGTTTGTGGATTACCTAGTGCTTGTGGCGTCGTGAGGACTTCCAGGGCTCTACGTTGTGGTTATTAGCAGTTGAGTGAAGGTAAGGTGATAACAAGTTGTGGTGTTGTACTGTGGAGTCCAGGGAGGAGGAGGCGGTAGTGTAGCCCTCCGCCGTGTGTACAGGAGTTGTGGATGCCGTGGCTCGGACAGAAAATACTGCTATTAAGATGGCTATTAACCTAAGCTAGTATGTGGATAGACAGATAATACTGCTATTAAGATGGCTATTAACCAAAGTTAGCATGTGGATAGACAGAAAATACTGCTATTAAGATGGCTATTAACCTAAGCTAGTATGTGGATAGACAGATAATACTGCTATTAAGATGTCTATTAACCAAAGTTAGCATGTGGTATAGACAGAAAATACTGCTATTAAGATGGCTATTAACCAAAGTTAGCATGTGAATAGGTACATGTAGATAATACTGCTATTAACCAAAGTTAGCATGTGGATAGACATCTAATACTGCTATTAAGATGGCTGTTAACCTAAGCTAATATGTGGATATATGAATAAAATCCTAGAATTAGTATCGGTACATTGTTGTTGCAGTGCGGGGTACTTATCCACCTGTACTGGGACCTTGATTTTGTATGAATTTATTAAGTAAAAATCATACATACATACATACATACATACATACATACATACATACATGAGGGTTATCGACCTGATTATGTCATGTTAAACACCTTGTTCAGTTGAAGTTTTTGTTAGGGTAAGAGTGGTAGGTATCGTCACCGGGGCCCATATGCTGCTATTGCTGAAGTAAATTATGCAATGGGATCACTAACCAACATTTCCAATATAATTATTTGCCGTTGATAGTGTAAATACCTAGCGCGTCACTTGGATCAATTCAATTCAATTTCAATTGTTTATTCCTTGATAGAGGAAGCGGGATCCTAGTCCTGTCACTAGGTACCCCTGTACAATAACACCAGAAGCAACTGGCAAGTGTCACAAGTATATACAGTATAAATATTATAAAGGGGCTTACTAAAGCCTAAGGAAGGAAGGATACTTCTTTAACACACAAACAATGTTATTTACAGTACATACAGTAATATCTGGCCAGTATGGGGAGGATCATCGTGTCTCCGTCAGGGGGTCGTGGAGTGGTGGTCCAGCAGGCGTCACGGAAGCGTTGTGTGTGGGGACATCTTAGGAGGTAGTGGATATGGGTGCGGCTGTCAGGTCTTCTGCATAATGCACAAGAGCATTGCTCAGGGGATGCGGGGATACCAATCTCCCAAGCAAAGTCATACCCAATGATGATACGGGCAGCAA
The DNA here is from genome assembly GCF_018991925.1 of Homarus americanus. NCBI lineage: Eukaryota > Metazoa > Arthropoda > Malacostraca > Decapoda > Nephropidae > Homarus > Homarus americanus. Next base: position 6,223,668 of record NW_024737042.1, on the reverse strand, counting down.
TCACGTCCCTTTTCCGCGACCCTTTCCCATAGACATACGAGAGGTCAGGAAGTTTACGGAGGACATCGTACCAGGTGGGCGGGGAGTCCAGGGGGGTGGCTGATTCCCGAGCTTCTCTCTGTTTGTGGCGAATTTGGGTCCAAAGCTGTAATAGTGTTCGAGGAAAAACATAATCAGGTTTGGCCTTGTTGCAGCCAGTCTTGGCAAGGCTATCTGCTGCCTCATTCCCCACTTTACCGACATGACTGGGTATCCATAGGAAGGTCACAGGACGGCCTGCATCCAGAAGTGTGGATGTTAACCCTCGTATTCGGAAGATGAGGTCCTTATTTTCCTCTGATCCATATGCGATCCCGTCGAGAGCAGACCTGGAATCGCAGTAGACATGCAAGTGGCAGAAACCATCTGCTTCCTCAGCGAGAAGGGCAGCAAAGAGGGCTATTAGTTCCGCTTGAGTGGAGGATGCCCCGTCAGAAACTCTGAGACACAGTTTGATAGGCTCAGGGGCATCAGGACGGGAGATGTAGACACCAGCCCCGGCCCGACCTGTAGCGTTGTCAACAGAACCATCAATGTAGAGGACGACCCTACCTGGGGACCAGTGGGCGATCCTGGAGAGGTGGTATTTGCAGAGAATAACAGGCTTCACGTGGGATTTCGGGAGCGGTCCACCGAGGGCAACCACTTCAGGTTGAAAATCCAGCCAGGGAGAAGGAGACGAACCAACAGCAGGGGTTCACTTGGGTCTTGAGTTGTATATCGTAACGTGCGTATTTCTCTCAAGTCCAGGGTTCGAATCGCCTCTGGTTTAAATGTATGTCTGACGTAGCACGATTTCCAGTTTTCGCCTGCACCAACATTTGGATAAGCTAACCACCCAGATGGCTTGTGTCCCGATATCAGGTGTTCTTATATATAATAAACAAAAATACTCAGCCTTTGGATACGCCCCTGGTAACTACGCCACTAGCAACTACGCGTGTATTATCATTTTATATTTAGCCTTTCATCCAGAGGTTTGCCACTGAGGGAATTAGTATGACTGAACATTCATAACTAGTAAGTAAATGAGGAACTCTGAGGTAGGTTATTATTGCCCTGTGTCTGTAGTGATGATGAATTGTCTTATAACAACTGGGGATAATTCAGCAGCATCAATCATCATCACCATCATTATCATCATCATTCATTATTTATCGTCATTCATCATCATCGTCGTCATCACATGTACGCCATCATTATCGTCGTCATTCATTATTTATCATCATTCATCATCATCGTCGTCATCACATATACGCCCTCATTATCGTCATCATTCATCATCATCATCCTCATCATCATCCTCATCATCATCACACACACCACACATTACCACCCCTGAGCCCTCTCCCTCGCCCGCCTTGACTACCAGCAGTGTCAGTTGGTACAAATTAGTGGTTATTTCGGTTCGTTTACGCCATTTTGTAGATTTTCTCATAAAAATAAATATATCGTAATATACCAAATAAAAATCTTTGTTTGGCATATGCAATAAATTCTGATTATCTACATGACATTACGTGTAATTTATTCAGAATGTATTCAGCATGCAGAACCTTTACCTATGGGACTATGTTAACCTGTCGAATGTATCATGAGTTCTGAGTGGCTGGGCACCACAAACGAAGCGCTGAATCAGGAGTTGAGCTTGGAGCCACATTACTCTGAACCATCTGTGATTTTTGTTGATCAGCTGAATAAAATACGTTTCCCATTATTTCCTGCAGAAGCAACTCAGTTTTTCTGTTAGTGAGCATTTACATGTAATATCCGGTCCTTATCATTACAAGAGCGTCGGTTAGATAGAAGTTTCGATCGGGTGGTTCAGAGTCTGGGAGTCGAACTCTCAGTTGTCACTTTGGAAGGTATCAGTACTTTCTTATGGTGTCAAATTAAGCAAAATAAATATGGCCACGCCAGCCATCCGATTAAGTGTTATTACTAAGGTTCGCAAGTGACGCTTTATATCATGTGCTTCAACACCACATGAGCGTATGTTCGTACTGGAGTTGGTCCAGTGTGTGGTGGAGATGTGGATGAACTTTAGACCAGGGACAGCCAGACGTGGAGGGAGGGAGCCAGTCAGTTGTGAGACGGTCGAGGCGATTAGTGGATGTGTGATGGAAGTTAACGTGTGTGTTGGTGTTGAAAAATATAAGGTATGTTGCTGTGTATATTTCCCTTACAACTTATTTCTCTCTCCAATCTACGTCAATTCGATAGCCCATTAATAGTATAGAAATGTTGATGACTGGGACTTAATTATACTGAATGATCTTGACAGCTTCACTTGGGTAGAAATCCATTTCAACTTGATTCGGTTGTAGGAGTTTAAGGTTAGGTACCAGAACAAGGCGACCACCCACGCTGATTAACCCGACCTTCTCCCTTAGACAATTATCCGGTTTAGCATTTATACGGAGTCCTTTAACACGGCTTTAGAGGATTATGAAGATTAGATTAACACCTAATCGTGTCCATGAGCAAACCTTATAAGTGGTTGTTCCCAGTCGGCGTAATAGAGATATCTCAACTGTGTACATTATGCCTTCAGTCTTCATTGGTGTATTCATAAGTGTTCTCAGTGGTCTATGATTGTCGGGAACAAAATGTAAACAGCACTTTTAGGCTAAAACGTATGTAACAATATAAGCAACTAACCACTCAGCGCAGCCAAACTCAGCTCGACATTAGCCACCACGTGAAGATTAGGCACCCAATCAGATAATCAGATTTTACTTGTTATACACAGAAGTGCCACTTGTGGTGGGGGGGGGGTGGATGTTAGGGTAGTTAATCTTCAGGTGATATGAGATGGACTGCTGCCATATCTTCGTGATTTCCTAATTTTTCTTGTTTAAAACAAACACGATATCTATGAGCGTTTTAAATCCCAGTGTAAGAGGCGGCGTTACCTTGTTCACCTGACAGTCAAATATTGTATCCAGGAACAATCGGATTCATCTTTAAGTACATCAGTTGGTCACTTTGGACGAATGGTGGTGGTGGGGAAGTGTCTGTGGCGGTGGGGAAGTGTCTGGTGATGGTGGTGCGGAAGTGGTGGTTGCGGTGGGGAAGTGGTGGTTGCGGTGGGGAAGTGTCTGTGGTGGTGGTAGGTAACTCACTTGTCAACCTCCAATCACCAATGTAAAGGTGATATTTTCGACAAGTAGAATAATATACTTTTGTGCTATAAATTATTACATAGTCAAGTGAAGTACAATGGTCAAATACATAGTTTACTTTCCATTATCACCGTATTTACTGTGTTGAGAAAAAAATATTTGACCTTCGCAAGATATTCACTGATATTTAAGGACACGAAGAAGATAAATTAAAGAATATCAGTTTCAGAAAAGAGGATGTTCTTAAGAAGATAAATAAATTAAAGAAGACAAAATCCCCAGGGCCGGATGAAATTTTCCCTTGAGTTTTGCCTGGAAACAGGCAAATGTAGTACCCATATTCAAAAAGGGAGACAGAACATCAGCGTCAAATTATCGGCCGATTAGTTTGACGTCAGTAGTGGGGAAATTTCTTGAATCAATTATAGCAAATAACATCCGATCGCATTTAGAGAAAAACAAATTATTCTATGTTTCTCAACAAAGGTTTACAAAGGGAATATCTTGTCTAAAAATCAGCTGACTTTTTTTTTATGAAAGTCTCCGAGGTAGTAGATAATGACGAAAATCACGATGTTATTTACTTAGACTTTAGCAAAGCGTTTGACAGAGTATCGCATCAAAGGCTTCTGAGAAAAGTTAAGGCTCATGGTATCGAGGGGAACGCTTTAAAATGGATAAAATCATGGCTCACCGATAGAACACATAAGACCACAAGAATGGAGGAAACTGCAACGGGCCTATTGGCCCATACTGGGCAGTCCCGTTTACACCCACCCCCTATTGCTCATATAAGCATCCAACCTGTGTTTGAAGCTATTCAGCGTATTCGAGTTAATGATGATATTTGGTAACTTGTTCCATTCATCCACTACTCTGTTTCCAAACCAGTGTTTACCCATTTCACGCCTAAATCTAAATTTGTCTAATTTGAAACCATTGTTACGAGTTCGCTCGTGGTTGGATAGTTTGAGTACCTTTGTAATGTCCCCTTTGTTTAGCCCTGACTTCCACTTATTCACCTCTATCAAGTCGCCCCTCGCTCTACGTGTCTCGAGGGAGCGCAAATTAAGATGCTTTAACCTGTCTCTATACTCAAGGTTCCTAATGCCCGGGATTAGTCTTGTCATTCTCCTCTGAATTCTTTCCAAGGACTCTATATCCATTCTGTAATACAGTGGCCAGAACTGAACTGCGTAATCCAGATGTGGTCTCACAAGCGCAAGATACAGTTTTAGGATGACCTCGCTAGTCTTGTAACTAACACTCCTTTGTATGAACCCAAGTACTTTATTAGCCTTGTTACGAGCAAAAACACATTGTTTACTTGGCTTAAGGTTCCTACTTATCATTACTCCTAAATCTCTCTCGCAGTCGGATTTCTCTATGGCATCGTTGTTCATCTGGTATCTGGTTTCCCTGTTTACATCTACGACACTGAGTACTTTACATTTGTCCACGTTGAATTTCATCTGCCATTTTTCAGACCATTCGAAAAATTTGTTTAGATCTTCCTGTAGTTTTGCGGAGTCCTCGTCAGATTTAATAACACGTCCTATTTTAGTGTCATCAGCAAATTTGCTTATGTTGCTGTCTATGCCGATATCTATGTCGTTTATGTATATAATAAATAATAATGGTCCAAGTACTGAGCCTTGGGGAACTCCACTTGCGACGTTGCTCCAATGGGACTTAATGCCGTTAATGCTCACTCGCTGTTTCCTGTCCTATAACCACGCCCTAATCCATTTAAGGATATTACCTTTGATGCCATGTGCTTCTACCTTTCTAATTAGTCTTTCGTGGGGGACTCTGTCGAAGGCTTTGCTATAAGTCGAGATATACCACATCATAATTGTGCCCCACGTCCACCGATTCGAAAACTGATGAAAAAAATTTTAATAGATTAGTTAGACATGAACGTCCGCTTGTGAAGCCATGCTGGGAATCATTGATCAATCGGTGCTTCTCCAGGTGATTTCGAATAGAGTTTGAAATTATTGCTTCCAGTAATTTGCCTACTATTGATGTTAGACTGATTGGGCGGTTGTTAGAGGATGGTGATCTATTCCACTTCTTGAAAATCAGTATTACATTCGCTATCCTCCAGGATTCTGGTACTACACCTGTTTTTAAGGACATGTTAAACAACTTTCCTAAGGGCATACTAAGCTCTTCCTTACATTCCTTTAATACTCTGGCAAATATCTCATCGGGACCAGATGACTTGTTAGGCTTTAGTTTGTCTATTTGCTTACTAACATCGTTACTAGTCACTACTATCTCGCTTAATTTGTTTTCTTCACTATCTCTGAATAGAGTCGGTGCCTCGGGTATCATGTTAGGGTTAGCGTAGATGGTGTTAAATCTGAGTGGGGCTTTGTAACCAGTGGGGTGCCCAGGGGTCAGTACTGGGCCCACTCTTGTTCATAATCTAAATAAACGATCTAGATACTGGGATCAGCAGTGACATAAGTAGGTTTGCGGATGACACCAAAATAGGGCGACAGATTAATTCAGGGAAGGATGCAAATGCACTACAGGAGGATTTAAATAAACTGCAGGAGTGGTCAGTAAAATGGCAAATGAAATTCAACACCAGCAAGTGCAGCGTACTTAATATTGGAAGAACAATTACTGTCAATATATACAGCCTTAACATCAACCTAGAGAAGTCGACTTGTGAAAGAGACTTAGGGGTACTTGTAAGCACGGACCTGCGGCCGAGAAAACAGTGCGTTTGTGTTCGAAATAATGCAAACAGAGTATTAGGTTTTATAATTAGAAGTGTAAGTAATAAGAGTGCAGAGGTCTTATTGCACCTATATCTTGCGCTAGTCAGGCCGCACCTCCATTTTGCGGTTCAGTTCTAGTGCCCTTATTATAGAATGGATATCAATTCACTGAAGTCGGTGCAGCGAAGAATCACGAAAATGATTCCGGGACTTAGAAACCTTCCATATCAAGATAGGTTAAATAAACTAAACTTGCATTCCCTAGAAAGACGAAGAGTGCGGGGAGATAAGATAGAAGTATTTACGTGGGTGAAAGGAATCAATAAAGGAGATATAGATAAAGTTCTTATAGTATCCAAGCAAGATAGGACTTGTAGCAACGGATTTAAGTTGGATAAGTTTAGGTTTAGGAAGGAGATATAAAGGAACTGGTTCACAAATAGGGTGGTTGACGACAGTGCCGGATTAACCATGAGGCACTGGCCTCAGGCCCCCCGAGTCTAAGGGGCCCCCAAATGCAAACATTCTCGAAGTTGAAGCATATAAAACATGAACTTCGTTCAACGATGTCCTAGCAACGTCTCAATTTTCTGTCTCTTATGAACATTGAATGCGTTATTTTGCAGAAGCTTAGTATTGATGAAATCATTGATAAATTTGGGTATATTTTGTTCTTGATATATATATATATATATATATATATATATATATATATATATATATATATATATATATATATATATATATATATATATATATATATATATATATATATGCAAGTAAATCACTGTAGGAACGCGTGATCCAGGTATATGCTGATAACCACAAGGAAAAAGAAAACACGAAGTTCCCAAGCGCTTTCGTGTAATTCACATCTTCAGGGGTGAGTACAGACTAAGGGGAAATACAAAACAAGGTAGAGTGATGTTGCTGCTACCACACGTCCCGCCCTCGCTGGTGATCTGTCTTGTGGCATAAATTCTTCAAAATATCCCCAACATTCAGTAAGTGATCGAGATTACTTTTTGTCACACATGTCTCAAAATTTTCGACTTTTTTAGTTCGTAATAATGAATTGAAAATTAGTGGTGGCGACGACGTTATTGAGCAATAGGGGTTGGGTGTAAATGGGACTGCCCAGTATGGGCCAATAGGCTCGCTGCAGTTTCCTCCATTCTTATGTTCTTATGGTGTAGGGTGGATGTAGAGGTAGTAGTTACAGTGCTTCACAATCTTGTATCTGTAGTAGAATAAATGTATCGGCCGTACAAGAGCGTCATTCCACAAACCAGGTTACGAAAGTTTATTTAATTTTTTTTTATATTTTGTATAGTAAATAGCCATCATCTTGATATATTATATAACAGGATTTCTCATTCTTCCTTAAATTCTATGGTTGTATTTATGTGGACCACAAGCGTCACTTGCAGGTAAACTAAGCCACACAGTCCGCAATTGAGAGATAAAAAGTTATATCCATTGTACTTATACTACGCCATGCAGTCTGTTACCGAGACGTATAAATATATTATTCAATATCGAGTGTCGTGCAGCCAGATCCAGAAGCGTGGTGGTAGTAACAGTAGTAGTAGTAGTAGTAGTAGTAGTAGTAGTAGTAGTAGTAGTAGTAGTAGTAGTCACTGAAAGCCTCATAGATCTGCGGCTTAATATTAAGGTAATAAAATGGTGGAGAAGGTGTGGCTATTGGGGGGATGCTGTAAGCCAGGAAAGAAAAGTAGTATAAGTAGTGTTTCAATAATGGCCATAACGGTATTATGTTCACGCGTAAAATCTGAACGGTGATGGCACTGGATTCTAACAGTAAATCCGTGCCATCGATTTTTTATAGACTGGTGATCACTGCAGGTATGTTACGAGAAGGATTGATTGTACACAGGTGTTTTAAGGTGTGGTGGTGGCGCCATCTCTCTGCTGTGAACAAACGTATCACCAAGACTTACAACATGTGGGTTTGCGTTTGTTAATCCCTTGATGACTGTGGTTTAACCCTTTATGGATGGTGGTCTAACTAACACTTGAGGATCATGATTTAACCCTTTGAAGATTATGGTTTAAATATTTTGACGTCTGTGGTTTAACTCGCTGAGGACTATGGTTTAACCCTTTGATGACTGGTTTAAACACAATAAGGACTATGGTTTAACCCTTTGGGGGGCTATGGTTTAATCCTTTGAGGACTATGATTTAACACTGAAAACTATGGTTTAACACTACGAAGACTATGGTTTTACCCTTTGAGGACTATGATTTAACACGATAAAGACAATGGTTTAACCCTTTGGGGACTATGGTTTAACCCGTTGAGGACTATGGTTTAACCCGTTGAGGACTTTGATTTAACATTAAGAAGACTATGGTTTAACCCTTTGGGGGACTATGGTTTAACCCGTTGAGGACTATAGTTTAACTTTATGAAGATTGGTTTAATTCAGTGTTTCTCAAACTTTTTTCACTCCATTCCCCCCATGAGGAACTCTCAACATCCTCGTGGCCCCCCTTCAGTTCTCTCCCAAGCCCCAAACAAATAATGATGAAAATAAACTGTTTTGGTTCTCTTCCTTTATTTTAATGTTTACAGTCATCAAACAGAATGCATATTTTGTTACAGTTCAATGGGATGACATCGTTTCCATTCAGTCAGTCGACTGATTCGAGATTGAGTCACTGATAAAGCACATCTCATGTCTGGGTCCACATGTAACCGGTTTCGGCTTTTATTCTCTATTTGAAGAAGGTGGAGAAACCAGATTCACATAAATAAGTAGTAGAAAATGGCAAGAGGACTCCAAGTGTCGATCTCACTAACTTTTGGATATGACTGATACATTGAGCACCAGAATACTGTCAGAGATTTTTCTTCATAGAGGTCTCTGGCAGCAGAATCGTTCTGAGATCAAGGAATCCGTCTGAACAGGAACTAGAATCGTGCAATCTGAGCGAATCCGTTGGAAATGAAAAACTAGCTGCTGCACCATACTGTGTAAATATCAAAACTGTACCGTATGGGTATTATGATTACACACAATGACAAAAAAAAAAGATTTCTCCCTTAACAAGGCAAAGTAACAAAAAAAGGTTGAATCAGAGTTTCCACATTTTCTCCAAACATATACTACTTACACTAGCCTGCCATGGGCCCCCCTAAAATCTTACTGTGACCCCCTTGGGGGCCATGGCCCTCAATTTGAGAAACACTGGTTTAATCCTTTGGGGACTGTGGTTTAACACTATGAAGACTATGGCTTAACCCTTTGGTGATTATGGATTTTAGCCACTTTGGGGACTGTGGTTTTAACACTATGAGACTGCTTTAACCCTTTGGACCCTGCTGAAATATAGCATCACAAAAATTGTGACCAAGTCCCAGGTTGCTAATCTGACTTTCTGCCTCATTTATACACAATTGCAGGGTTTCAATTGTTTCTCATACTTTGAGAACATAACATACGTATATTGTTTCTCACTATTGATCTTTTTTTTTATAATTTTTGTATTCATATATGTTCCTTTATTATTATTATTATTATTATTATTATTATTATTATTATTATTATTATTATTATTATTATTATTATTATTATTATTATTATTATTATTATTATTATTATTATTATTATTATTATTCTTATTCTTATTCTTATTCTTACTATTATTATTATTATTATTATTATTATTATTATTATTATTATTATTATTATTATTATTATTATTATTATTATTATTATTACTTTTCGTACGAACCCCGATGTATGGTAGTTATACAGGTGGGCCCTGTAAAAAAGAAAAAAGAAAAAAAAAGTGACGATGATCTTGGGGCGATGATATTGAGTGACGATGATACAGAGTGACTAACTGACTATTATCCTGAGTAACGACGATCTTAAGTAACGATGATCCTGAGTGACGATGATCCTGAGTGACGATGATCCTGAGTGACGATGATCCTGAGTGACGATGATCCTGAGTGACGATGATCCTGAGCGACGATGATCCTGAGCGACAGATGATCCTGAATGGCGATGATCCTGAATGACGATGATCCTGAATGGCGATGATCCTGAGCGACGATGATCCTGGTGACGATGATCCTGGTGAAGATGATCCTGAATGGCGATGATCCTGAATGACGATGATCCTGAATGGCGATGATCCTGAATGACGATGATCCAAAGTGACGATGATCCTGGTGACAGATCCTGAGTGAAGATGACCCTGAATGGCGATGATCCTGAATGACGATGATCCAAAGTGACGATGATCCTGGTGACGATGATCCTGAATGGCGATGATCCTGAGCGACGATGATCCAAAGTGACGATGACCTGAATGGCGATGATCCTGAGCGACGATGATCCTGAGTGACGATGATCCTGAGTGACGATGATCCTGAATGGCGATGATCCTGAATGACGATGATCCAAAGTGACGATGATCCTGAGTGACATAGGCTA